>NC_133778.1:67587390-67726950 GCF_003597395.2 Chelonoidis abingdonii
TGGGATAGCTGCCCACAATGCACCACTCCCAACAGCGCTGCAAATGCTGCAAATGTGGCCACACTGCAGCGCTGGTAGCTGTCAGTGTGGCCACACTGCAGCGCTGTCCCTACACAGCTGTACAAACACAGCTGTAACTCCTAGCGCTGCACACCTCCAAGTGTAACCATACCCTGAGTTAATTAGGGACAGGATTTAGCCTGGACACCGTACTGTGCTGTGAGAAAATGGAGAAAGACATGTTCTTCTGCTTGCAGCTACTGGAGGATCCAGGTGTAGTTAAGATCTCTGCTCTTTAAAGTGGAGATTTTCATGGGATTCAAGTTGTTTGTTAGCCTTCAGTAATATTGGTGGCGTGGGGCAATGGCCACTTGAAATCTTTGTAAATGTAAACTTTTTCTTGTAAAAGGCTATAGCAGCAACCCAATGTGATACATGAGCTCAAGCTGGGGGGGAGGATGAAGGATTTTTTTTTAATTGTAACTTTGAAAACATGTTTCATATTAAGCAACCTAATAAAACTGCACTTCTGTGTTAACAGGAGAATTCTACCTTCAGCCTTGCCCCACAGTGCATCTGAGGTATGCACCAATAGCCTGCTAATCAGTTTATTTTAGGTAGTTGTATGACTTCAATAACATCTGAGCACCTCACACTCTTTAATGCAGGGGTCAGCAACCTTTCAGAAGTGGTGTGCGAGTCTTCATTTATTCACTCTGATTTAAGGTTTCATGTGCCAGTAATACATTTCAAGGTTTTTTTAGAAGGTATCTTTCTATAAGTCTATAATATATAACTAAACTATTGTTATATGTAAAGTAAATAATGTTGTTTTTAAAATGCTTAAGAAGCTTCATTTAAAACTAAATGCAGATCTTGTCAGTTTCGTGTGAGCCTTGCCCTTGTTTTTCCTTGCTGAGTTTTCCAATGTCTGGCGCATATTTGAATACTTTAAGCTGCACACAGGCTTCTGAGTAATCAGTTGTTAACAGGTTCCGAGAGAGACAGAGGACAGATTTCATGTGTAAAAATATCTGTTCACACAAGTGTATATGGATCCAAATGCTGAAAGCATTGCAAATGCAATTTTCTTCAGACAGTTAAATTTCACTGGCAGGGATGTCCAGCAGGTCAGAATAGAGACCTCATGATCTTTCTCGGTAGCTTCAAGGGCACTCTGCAGATCTCCAAACTTCGATGCCCACAATTCTAAGGTTGTTAACTGAATAAACTGCATTTCAAGATCTTCAACACCCATTCATTGAAATACAGACAAATCCAAGTTCCTTTCATTGAACTCTTCAGGCTTAATTAGAAAAGAAAGCATCAGGCCAAATTGCTGGAAATCTTGAAAGCGGGAAATCTGTAGAAAATTCTGATTCCAGTTCTTGCATGTGCATTCTAATCTTAACGTCAAATGCAGTGCACTGTTCCAGGTGGCATGATGGTGATGTAAGCAGCAAGTCAGGACTTAAACATTGTTCTAGTGCCACTGTACTGGGCTATTTTTAAGGTGGGGGTGCTGAGCTGCACCCCCTCTTGCAGGACCAACCCCAGCTACATCATCAGAACTTGGCATGTGATTGACTGTGGCTGAATATCCATCCTTGTCCAGGAGATTCAGTTCAAGGTATGCTGCTGGTTTTTGAAAGAACCTGGTTTAATTCTACACATCACTTCCTACAGATTGATAACTAGACACCTGCCTTCACTAGCAAAATTAACAAAGATTTATTTGTGAGACAAGCCTATCCTGCAGCATGATACAGAAACTCTCAATAGCTGCACGAGTAGAATTAAAGTAACCTGACCACTACCTGGTACCCAGGGCTTCTGTTCTTCTGGGTTTATTAATTAAATTTTGGTGGGAGAGGTATTTTCAGCAATTTTTTAGTTATGTAGGTATCAAGGTTTTTCAGGGCTTCCTCTTTCATAGTATAACGAAAAGATTTCACGTCCCAACATTCCTATATAACTAAGATTGTCTTTAATTTTTATTATGATTTTTTTTTTTAAAGCTCTGTATCCTTGTTAATGAGCCCCTGGTTTAGCATTGAGTGCATTTGTTCCCTAGAGTGCTTCAGTGTAATATGTTTCAAACAGTACCTCAGGATCGTAGCCTTGGTAAGCCCCAGTGCTCATGTGGGGCCTTGCAGGGCAGGCACCTCTTCCCTTTCGTTACCACATCTGCTTCTGTTTTGTATCACGCTCCCTAGAGGGGCTTCACTCCATTCTTCCTCCTTTTGGGTGCCCTCCTTCTCTGCAGGTAGAGTTTTGCAGCATCCCATTTGAGTGGTGAGAGCTGCTGAGGGAGTTGGCCGTGCTTGCTGGGCAGCCACTGGAGCTGCTGCCTTAACTGCAGCAAGTGTTAGTTTAAGAGTTGATTTCATGATGATGACATGGTTTGGTTACAGCTGAAAACTGTCCCACTGGCTGTGTGGAAACAGTCATAAACTTCTTCCCTGGCAGTCCCTGGGCTAGCAGAGTGAGATGCCGGGAAAAGTGATCCCAGTAAAACTAGTTCTCTATTTGCCATGGCTGTGTGCCTCCACTTCACCACAACCTCGGGACTTGTGCTCAGCACTGCAGGGCCATACTGAGGAACCAGTGCTCGTGTTTCATAATACTATTGCTTAATTCATTCTATGAGAACAACTGGCATGCTCAGAAAGCAATCGGAAGCAAGGAACATCTCAGGAGAATCTGTAAAGCACAGTGAGAGAATGGCAAAATATGCGTGAAGGCCGTTGCTAAAGCTCTGGTGGCAAGGGGTGAGGGGAACCAGACTTCTAGTGCAGAATTATTCAAGAAAGCAAGTTAACATATCTTGCTTATAGCATCTGAAGTCCACTGGCTCTTCTGGGTTCACTTGAAATGCAGGATATTTATGATGTCCCACAGCAGTGCATTTTGGAGCATCGCTAGTCAATGCAAAGTATCTACTCTAGAGCATCACTAGTGAAGGCAGAAGTCTTTCAGAGGCTGTAAGTGCCTTCCTTTTTGAAAACTGACATAGATTTCTGGCCAAACCTGTAAGTGGGAATACACATTTCTCTGCTCACCCAAGTTTTTCTTTTTGCTGATTTCCTTGGCTTTGGTGAGAGTGGTGTCTTGCCATCCCATATGAATGGCACTCTGTAAATCTTGGGAAGTTCAATGTTCTGTTGTCTGTATGACAGCCTGATATTGGTGGCTGTGTGCATTTGAATGGTAACGAGATGACAGACTGCATAATCTTGTTAGTCTCTTTGGCAAACCACTTTTTCATCATCTTCCCTAAGAGTGAGTGGTTTTTGGTGCTATTGGGAGTGGGGGGAGGGGGAGAGGGTAGAACAGAGACTTGAATTACGTACGTGTTAGTATGCTTGTGAGTCTTCAGAATGGAAACTAAAACAATGAGAAGCCAACTTAATTGTGTCAAATGAACTGCATTTGTCCAAGCCATTCTCTGTTCTCCAATGGGACACCCTCCGCAATGGGGTACTATATGTTCAATTGGCTAGGCACTTCCTTTTCAGGCCGTATGTGTCTGGGGTACATATGAGAAGGATTGAGACATAGGCTAAAACTCTCTGAACTGATAAGCTAAAAAAAGACCAGATCAGTCTTTTTAGGTTGAGAGGCAAGCATTGTTCATCTGTACTGTAGCTGGTATTTCCATGCTTTGCAATACTAGCTTTGTGCCTGTCTTGTTCTGTGGTTCTTTCCCTTTTTTTTATGTATTCTATGAAAACAGGTTTTCTTTCTATTGAAGATAACTGTAATTGGCTTTAGAGTGGGATGCTGTCTCTTTCCTGCAGGGAAGAAAATTGCCTCCACCTTTTAAAGAAGGTGGCAGCAGAAATATGGGAATGGCTTGGCTACTTTGTCAAGGGAAAAATATGCTGTCCTGTTCTTCCCCTTCCCCAGTATATCACCATCCCCACCCTGAATGGTGCTGAGGGGAGGTGGTATAAGATGTGGGCCTGAGAGCTGAACACCTGACAGATAGACTTTGTTTAAAAGGAGATTTTTAACTAAGGGTTTCCTGTTTGTCCCTAACCTTCTAACATTGCTTATTCTTGGTGAATTTCCATTAAACTTGACTGTTATAAATGCTGACTTCTGAAGCAGGTTATGAGAGAAAATGCTGCAAGGGAGTTTTTTGCACAAATCCAGGCTACTCAATAGACTTCTCATTTGTGATGGTTTGTGTTTTGTTTGTTTGTTTTTTGTTTTTTTTTACTGCCTGAGTTAGTCAGGTAACATCTTTAAAGCTCTGAAGCATGGATATTAAAGAGTGTAAAAATGTATGGTTTTTATACTTGTGTGACTGCGGTCCCAGGGGCCCACACCAAGACTACTTAATTAGGGCAAACTGCAAAGAGTGAGTCAGACAATCCCCAAAGCTGGTGGTCATTCCAGTACTTAGATCCACCAAGCTAGCCTCAAACAGCATCTATAATACCTTATTGATTACTCAGGAGCCAAAACACAGTTAATTTAAAGCAACCCAGCCTTAGGCCTCCACCCAGACAACAAGTCAAATATGATGAGAATTACTGAAAATCTTCACCATGGAAGAAAGTTCTACCAATCCCAAAGGATCAGACACTTTACCTCCCAGATTAATTAATATTTCAGACCTTACCCAGATACACGCTTACAGCCAATTCTTACTAACTAAACTAAAATTTATTTAAAAAAGAATATTGGTTAAAAGATCATATACATACAGACATGAGTACAGTTCTGAGATCAGATTTGTAGTAGAGATGGTGAACTCTGTAGTTGCAAAGAGTTCTTTCAGTACTGGTCCATAGGTTATAGTCCAATGTTCATATTCATGGTGATCCAAATGGGATTGGAGATCTCAAGCTTCCCCTGCATAAAGCATTAAGCAGATCTTACATAAAAAGGATCAGAACTCAAGACACCTTTATACAGTTCCAGGCCTTCTCTTGACAGCTCAGAGTCCTTAGGTGAACAATAGGCAATCATGGAGACTTTGTAGACCTATTTCCTAAGCATCACCAGTAATTAGCTACAGGGAGTAACATAAGGCAATTGCCTGTTTTCCACCATTCACAGGTGTTGTGCTGTACATTTCAAAGAGATTAATACAGTGATTACCACTATTTTTACTGTTCATTTAAATGTTAAGATCTTTTTGATCTCTGAATTAATAGAATGCAACGTAGACAGGAACCCTTTGGTTACATTGAGCCTCTAACAAAATGTATGTGTGTGTGTGTGGTTTTTGTTTTTTTTTGTTTAGGGGGAGGGAGTGTTTACATCTATAATCTAAAATGTCCCTAGAGGTTGAATTTGGGTCACTTATCCTGCAGGATGCTTAACCCATGCTGGCCATGTGTCACAACTTGCAATTTTTCAGATAGTGTTTATTGTTCCCACCATGGCAATGGGCTGATTCAGACATTTACTTTGCAGTTTGTAAATGGAACTGAGTCTCTCTCTCAATATACTGTGGCCCTATTCTGATCACAGCTAGTTTAGTTCCTCAGTTTCCCGTTGCGTAATGAAGAGGGGAAGGGAACTCTTTTTGCTAATGCTGCTTTGTTGGTGCTATGGGATTTTCACATTAATCATGGAAGTGGGCCCAGAGGCTATGTGGTGTGTATACAGAATCCTAGAAATGTAGGGCTGGAAAGGACCTTGAGAAGTCAAGTCCAGCCCCCTGCACCAAGGCAGAACCAGGTAAATCTATTCTAGCCCGTCCTTGACAGGTTTTGTCAAACCTGTTTTTAGAAACCACCCAGTTTTTTTCAGGGTGGATTGATTTAAGTCTGTCATTTAAATCAAGTGAAAAGCCTTGACTTCAATCTATTTTTAATCAACTTTTCCATTTGTACTACTTTTTTCAAGAAGGGTACATTCTCATTAGTTATAAATCAACATATTTTAATAGTTATATCAGCCAAATAGAGCTTTTTACACTAGATTTGGTACCCTTTTTTTGACTATCTAGGAGGGTACGCGGGGTGTGTGTGTGTGTGTGTGTGTGTGTATATGCAATTATGTGGCTTAATATTTTCAGAATTGTATATTTTAGTATGTTAGAAAATGGTGAATGATATATTGCTTATTAGATTTGTATTAACCTTCATTAAATTCCATTTACCATTCTAAACACACAACAGCATATACAATGTTTTATTAAATCTTAAATGTTTGATACATAAGCTTTTAACACTTTATATTAAATTCAGATTTAATTTTCAACAGGTTTATTTTTAAAGAGATTTAATTTTTAAAAAAAAATAATTTATTTTCCCAAAATCAAGGGGTTTTGTTTGTTTTTAATCCATCCTGGTGTTTTGGTTTGTGTGGTGTTTGTTGTGTTTTGGACCTTGCCTCATGTCACTTTTGTAGCTCTCCTCTTGACTCCAGTTTGTCCGGAACTGGACACAATACTCCTGCTAGGCATCACCAGTGCCAAGTAGAGCATGACACTTTTTTTTCTCACCCATGTTTTACATCTGAAACTCCTAATACACTCCAGAATTAGTCTTTTTTGCCACTGCACCATGTTGTTGACTTGTATTCAGTTTGTGATCCCTATAACCTTAGATTCTTTTCAACAATATTACTGCCTAGTCAGTTATTCCCCAACTTGTATTTGTGCATTTGGGTTTTTTGCTTAAGTGTCGTACTTTGCACTTGTCTTTATTGCATTTCTTCTTGTTGATTTCAAACCAATTCTCCAATTTGTCGAAGCTGTTTTGAATTCATGTCACTTCAGAAGTAACAGTGTATAAGAAGACACATGGGACACTGTGGTGATGGACTGCATGCCTCCAAACCTGAGCTCTGTTTCAACATCCCAGCAGCTCTCGCATAAAGCTGCATAGTTATGTGTAATGCGTGATGTAACCACTTTATTTTTCTTTGCCACTAGGTCCACTTTCCTGATGTTGAACGGGTGGAATGGCTCAACAAGGTGAGAGGGTGTAAATGGAGCTGTATCTGAACATGTTTGTTTTTAGTGGCATGCCTCTGCTCTGATTCAATCTGAGCTGAGTGCTTGTCTCCTTAATAAGGGCTGTGCCTTCTCTCCTGGCAAACATGACTCCAGAATGCTTACTGAATATAAGAAAACCCTCCTTAAAACTCAGCCTTCCTTTAACCCCTGCACTATAGCTGCTGCTTTAAAATCTAAAGACTAGGAACTAACATACTTGTGTACTATTGAGACAGCCAACCAGGGAAATAACCCACTTCCTTCCCTGAGAGACCAAGGGACGCAGCCCATCCATGTACCTATCCGCTCCACCAATACTGACTTGGACCCCTTATTCATTCCATGGGGGGCGAACCCGAACCCACTTATTCACTGACACTTTAAAAAACCCTTGTACCCCAATCTGGGTCTATGCGGGTTATGCGATATATTATGTATGTATCTTTTCATCCTTGCAAACGGTATCTGTGACCCCCCATAACCCAAGCCTGATCCCAGATGTAGAGTACCTTCCCTCTCAACCTGTGTATATTTCATTTCAAGCATTTACTTTACTTTAATAAAATTTTTAAATCTGTAATTCATCTTGTGATCTTCCCTGCCCCTACTGCACACCTGTCCCCACCCCACCCCCCTTACATTGTCACCCTTTATTATTGTCTCATCCAGTCTGAATTTCCAGCTCTTATGGGAGAAGAACTGTCTTGTTTGTTTGTTGTGTTAATAGGAACTCTTAGAAATAGAACAAGGCCAAAACTTTCAGAAATGGAGTTGTTGGTGTGTGTGTTTGTGGCTGGCTTTTTTTTTTTAAGGTGCCCAATATGAGGCACCTCAAAGAGGCCAGATCTTCAGCCTCAGAAGTTTCCAGACACTGATCTTCTGAAGTACCTTGTCAGGTGTCTCATGTTGGGCACCACCAATCCTTAATCAGGTGTGGAAGCTTTGCTCTGAAACAAAGCTCCTGGTTCAGGAAAATTACCATGTTCAAGGCAGGACTCACATATCTAGGTTAATAGTAAAGAGTCCTGTGGCACCTTATAGACTAACAAACATATTGGAGCATGACATGCATTTGACGAAGTGGGTATTCACCCACAAAAGCTCATGCTCCAATACGTCAGTTAGTCTATAAGGTGCCACAGAACTCTTAGTCTGGATCTGTAAAAGCAGCAAACACGGCTACCCTTCTGATGGGTTAATAGTGTTATAGTTCCTGAAGTAACTGCACCTCTGACCCCTTTGTGGCCTCCTTGAGACACCCCCCCCTTAAATCTCAGGCCTCTAGCTGTCGTCTTTCTCAGGTCAGAGTCCCACAGTGCCCTCCTTCTAGAGTAGGGATTTAGGTTGTGATTCCTCCTGTAATGCACAGCAGGTTGGAATTTTAACTTGGCATTTGCAGCTCTGGCCTCTCAAGGGCAATGACAGGGTAATCAATGACTGGCTACCCTTTGTAAAGCAAAGTACTATATATTCAGAACAAAAGCATTACAGAGAAAAAGGTATCTTACAACAGCGAACAGCTTATATGCAGATCTTCAATCACCAGGGTGTCGCCTATCTTCCACACGGATACAGTGCTGAAGGTCTGACACCTGCCCCCCCCGTCAGTGTGTCACACTAGTGCTTCGACATGGTCAGAGCCACACACATCACTCCTCCCACTCCTATTTCAGGGTGGTCGGTTTTCAGTCTTTTTTTGTTTGCCAGAGTTCTCCAACTAAAATCCATCTCTGTGGTGTGCCCCTCCCCCCTGCCTCAGGTAAGGCTTCTCCAGGCTGGTTACCTGTCCAGGGATTTGCATTAATCATCCCCCAGTTCCTGCAGGGAACTCCTGTAACTCCTCCATAGAGCCAGAATACAATCCCTAGCCCATAAAAATACAAAGAACATTTACAAAGTTGATAGGATAGTCTCAAGGCTGTCGTGTCCATTACATCTGCCACAACCAGAATGTGTTTAAATTTTTTTTTTTTTTTTAAATCCATCATCTCAGAAACTGGAACAAGTTCTCTTGAAGGTGTGAATAAAAACAGATTTTATTACAAAGTAGAGTGGCTAATAGCCATATGTGTTGTACAGCATGGAGTTAAATTTTTCTTTTAACTCGATGCATCCTGTATAAAGAATCCTCACTGTGTTTTTGTGCTTTCTGTAGGTCCTTTTGCAGGCCTGGCCGTACTTTGGGACAGTCATGGAAAAAACATTTAAAGAAAAAATTGAACCGAAGATCAGAGCCAAGAATGTGCACCTGAAAACATGTACTTTCACCAAAATCCACTTTGGAGAAAAGGTAGGTGAAGTGACTAGGAAGGTGTTACAGACAGATCCTTTTTTCTGCTTTGCTCCCAAAACGGGGAATAGGTGAATGCTGGGATTCTAGCATACAGTTCCTTCATTTCCATAATACTAGAAATCTACCCTCATGGGTCCTAATCCAGCTGCCATCGGCTCTCTATTCTATTGGAGTCATCCTGTTTTCAGTTTCCTTGGCTTTTAAATAAGCCCTTATTTAACCAAAAAGGAAGAAGGTGTCCCTCAAAGCCAGATACAGTCACTGGGAAGGGGTTGTAACCCTAGCCTGGCATGACATATGACTGATGCTTGGCAACGGAGGTGAACCTCTTATCAGCATCCCTGTATGTCATCCCTTTGTTACAAATTTAAAGGGGTTTCTTTGAGTCTTGAAATGTAGCATCGCTCATCTGGAACCAGGCTTGTGTCTGAGATGGTCAAGATCACCCAGCAGGACTTGGGCTCCATGTACTGATCTTGCAGAATAGTAGAGCCAGAGGGTACTGCACGTTTGAGGCTGCCATGCTTCTAGGTCTGGCTGGGCGACTCACCCCAGATTTTTGAGAAAATCAAGGGTAAGAAAAGTGCACCAGCCCCCACCCCCAACTTGTTTAGTAAATATTTCACTTCTCAAGTTTGTGCTACATCTGCCTTATAAACTTTTTTTTTTTTAATTGAGCCAATGTTTCCAGATCACTCACTAGTTTTAAAATATTAACAGGTAACCTTTTCATGGAAGAATGTACCGGCTTGAATAAAGCAAGTAGAAGTCTTCAGTTGCCCCTATTTTAAAAGATGTTAACTGTGCTATATCTTGTATGTGTCTCTATTCTTTCAGTGCCCTAAAATCAATGGAGTAAAGACTTATACTAAGGAAATTGGTAGTAGACAAGTGATCCTGGACTTGCAGATAAGGTAATATTGAATTATTCATATCAAACTTTTGCTGCTCTTCAAGCAGTTACCTAGGAATATAGCAAGTGCTCTAGTGGTTCAGAGCTGAGATTTGTCTAGTCTCCGCTCTGATCCACTAAAGCACTTGCTATATTCCTAGGTAACTGTCCAGTGCGTGTTGCTTCAGAAGGAAGTATGAACCCTGTAGTAGGCAGGTGTGGAATAATCTGGCACCCACAGTAGGTCTCCTCCTGACTTATACTAGGTAGAGATAAGCTTTATGCTTCGGGGACTAAGCCAAATGTCCCATCCACAACTTTTTATTATCTTTAATTATAACATTGCTGGATATTCTTGCTGTCCATAAAAATATCCAATTCCAATTTAAAGGATGTCACTGAGGACAAGAATTTAAAAAGATGAAAACTGTGGAACTCCCAGCAAATCATATGTTATGTAGAGAGAAATTTCCTTTTGATTGGCTTTGAATTCCCCCCCGTCCCTTGGAGTGTCCCCTTGCTCTTTTGTTATGAGATTTGGTGGGGCGGGGTGGAGAATGACGACTGAAGTTCCTAATCCACCATCTCTGTACCATTCATTATTCTGTTCATCCCCTTTCTAAGGAAAACAATCCTAGTCTTTTCAATCTCTTCATCTGAGTCTTTCCAGGCCCTGGATTATTCTCATCTTCCTTATTCTCCTCCCCTCTAATTCTGCAATATCCTCTTTGAAATGAGGTGATTGGTATTCCAGATGAGGCCGTTCCATTGGTTTGATTTGTCTGTAGGAAGGCATTGTAACAATATTCTTCATCACCCGTTCCTTATGCAATGCAACATCTTACTTGCTTTTTTTAACCTCCACATTGAGCAGAGGATCACCCATAGAGCTTTTTTAAAATACAGGGACAACATTTTCTACCCTTCAGTCCTAGAGTGGCTGTCTTTAATGAGATTATTTTTGTTTTGTTAGTAGCTCAAACTTAAGCTCCTTCCGCAGTTACGTTGAAGGGGTAGGGTCCTACAAGAAAATGTTTTCTTGTGAATGCCTACATTTTTGTAACTTCTGCAGGGTGATAGGCACCTAATGAAAGCTGCTTTCCTGCATGGTAATGCCACAACGGCAGTATGCACCAAAGAACATGTAGTGATGTGGATGGTAGCATCAATCAGACACGAACTGCGTCTGCCTTTACATTGTGTCTCTGTGGAAAACCTCACCCAAACTAATAGGAAAAGTGCATCTCCCTTAGTAACCTGTAAAATTCCATGCTGTTTACTCTTATAGCAAGACTGGCAATGTTACAACATGCTCTCTGATGTAACAATTTGTAGAATTCCCTCTGTTACAGTCAGACCATTTTGAGGACATTTAGCAAGTCTGTGTTCATATGTTTGTCTCTGTGCCTTGCACAACAAGGTCAAGGTTTCCTGTCTGCCTTTAAGGCTCTGCAGGGTATCGCTGCTGCTTACATCGCTCCTCCCTCTCCTGCGGCTCTTAAGCCTCCTTTCCCTGCTCTGTCTGAATCCTTCAACTCATGCAGTTGTCCTTTTTAAGATAGGCATCTTTATCCTGGAACAGTCTCCATCTTGTGCCCTAGTTAGCCACCCCTCTCCTTATCCAGGTCCCTCTTCAAGACATGCTTCTTCCATGAAGCCTTTCAGCATTGCTGAACCAGGTCCTACACCATCATATTGACCAAAACATAAGTGAACTGAGCTGTCATGGGATCACCCAGCAAAGCTTATCTATTCAGGCTTGTCTTGTGTGTCCTGGACAGTGCAGTGCACCCAACTGCTCTAAAAATAGGTAATGTATTGGCTTTTGTTTCTGCAAAAAAGCTGTGCATCAGATGCACTGGACAATTGCTTTAGGAAGTAATGCACATGGTGGTGATGAGAAGCAGCACAGTGACCAATGTTGGTTTTTGCCCCTTGGCTGTGTTGCCCCAGGATGCATGAAAAAAGCTAAGAAAATGGGTATCAGTTGGATATTGCTGACAGGTAGAGCTCTATTGTAAATAGGGTGTTCTCTGCTAGGATGGAATGTGCAATCATCCTCGTCTCTCACTGAAGTTATTTGTGAGTTCATCTCTTAACATAAGAAAAAAATCTTCCTGGTGAAGAAGGGTGGATTCAGGTGGATAGAAAAGCCAGCCTATCCAGTTATGCACCCCAAAGAATGCTGGTGATGGAATGCTTCCGTTGTTACCTATGAATTCAGACTAGCTTGCTAATTTTCCTGCACTGTCAGAGCTGGTAATAAAAAGGAGAGACTTCTCCATTATATTCCAATGTGAAAAATTGCAGACGCATAGGTCTGAATCTGATCGACTAAACGCAAAATTGATTAATCTTAGCATGGTTGTGTGTGGGATTTCTCATCTGTGTTCATAAGAAGCCAGTGACTGGTGGTCAGACAGGAGTTTGGTTCAGTGTCTCTCCAAGGTTCAGCACAGGTGCTCTAAGATGGAATTGTGTGCCAGTTAATCAATGAGAACCTACCTTTTAACTGAGTTCAGACTTGGGAACAGACCCCAGTGAAAATAAGCAGAAACCACATGTATATTTATTGGCAAAATACACAACTGTTGGGTCTGTTTTGAGATTTAAGATTTAACCATCAACTGTGCTTGTAAGCCAACAAATTCTGTTTGCTTGGAGAAAGTGATCAGAGCTGTCTCTGTCCTTCAGCCATAGCTTCTGCCCTCTCACATATGCGTCTCCTCTGACTATAGTAGCATCAGTAACCCCCGAGCTTCCCATCTCTGGTGGGGAGGTGTTAATCAGTTGGTCCTTGTAGTGACAGGTCCCTGGCCATATCCCTCCCTGTACCCAAGCTAGTGCCATGGAGAGACTGCCATAGAACACCATTTCAACATGCAGTGGAGTAGTTTGCTTTGGCTGGCCATTTCATAGCCGGGAACCCGTCATTCAGTAAAACTGCACCAGTTCCTCTGCCTTTGCTTGCAGACCCTAACCCCCTCTCAGAACTAGAAAATAATCCAAATGTTGGACGTTTCTAGCTTCAGTCTTGCATGACTCCAAAGAAGAGAGAGCATTCTAGTCAGAACATGTGTGCATGTCATGGTGAAATGTGTTGGTGTCTAGTTTTTTCCTGTTCATGTCTCTCAAACAACTGAACCAATGTCACTCAAACTTACTTCCAACTCGAGATCGTGTGTGGGGCGAATTCTTCCTCAAAGAAATTCTATCCCAGATAGAAATAAAGACTGAGAGGGAGACGAAACTTGGCCTTAACTCTAGCGCTCCTTGTTATGGAGGCAAGATGTCTGTGCACATAACTGTGTCCCTAGCAGAGGAAGTGCCCTTCAGATTGAGACATGCGTAAAGCTTATGTACTTAATATTCAGAATTGAATTTATATTTGTTCAGCTGGACATTGCTTGTTAGTGATAGTTCCCTATGGCTGCTTTTTCTCCGGTTAAATTACTTTCCTTTCACTTTGTTTCCTTTTGGTCAATGACACTTGGTACATACATGACACAGTTTTTAAACAATTCTGTCACAATAATAGAAGATTAAGACGTCCGCAGTCTGAAGAGGTTACTAATAAGGGTAGCATGTTTTACTTTTTTTGAATGGTTATCAATCTGTAGGTAACGCTATGGTAGTCTGATATCCTTCCCCCTTTAGTTCTGGGTTCAGAGTCCATCCACAAGTGACTGATCAGAATTTATACATTTTGCTGTCAATCTATATGCTCTTTAGACTTCAAACCCAGGTCCTTGAAAAGGGTAAGTGTGTGGAACCTTACGCCCGTGCAAAGTTCAGTCAAGTCACTGGAACTCTGCATGGGCATAAGGCTTTGGGAACTCTTTTTTTTTCAGGTCTCAGGACTGGACAATTATCAGTCATTTGGCCTAATAGCAGGGTTACTAATGGGGTAGTAAGTGTTTAAAGAATGAGTGACTCCGAGTCCAAATTTAAAAATAAACAAACATGACTCCTTTATCTTGTCACTTTGGATAATGGTTTCCTGCAGCTAAAGTTAGCATGACCTCATTCTTTTTCTCTTAATTATTGCTCAGGCCCTGCCATCAGTTATGTAAGATGCCTTGTGTCTAGGTAGCATCCGACGATCTTGAAGCATCCTATAAAGACTGTTTTGGCTGTGCAGCATCCCTGTGAAGTAGGATTATTATTCCAATTTTACGCAGGGGCAGCTAGGGTACAGAGACTGCCTTGGCCAGTGTCCCTCAATGATCACTGGCAGTAGAAGCAGTTTCCTGACTCCTAGCCTGGGTGGGGAAGGACTTCTTGTCTTAGCTATTGTTTCCACCCCTTATTAAACTTTACAATAAGCATTGCTTTTTGGTGGTTTACCTTTAAGAAAGAAAACTCTGTGACTCGTGTCTACTCAGCAGATGACAAATGTGACCCATAACTAAATTTCTGGTCTTCATATTACTCATAATTACCAAAGGAAAAAACAAATGCTTGAGAAATGTTGTTCAAATTGTCTGTTAATAATAGCTTGCATTTACATAGCATCAGAGTATCACAAAGCATTTGATAAGAAATAATGAATTAGTGTCTCATGTTCTTGAGACATAATACAACCCTTTTACCAGATGGGGAAACTGAGGCACAGAACTTGTAACTTGCCCACAGGTCATGCATGAAATCTGTGGCAGAGCCAGGAGTGGAACCCAAAGGTCCTCTTTCCCAATACCCTGCTCTTCCCAGCAAACCACTCTTCCTAAATGTTCAGATTAAAACATCAAAGCAAATCTTAAAATACTTTAAGCTGTGGTCAATCTTAGAACAGCTCAAGCAATGAAGAAACAACATTAGGTAAAAACTGCTTGCTCTCAGCTCTTTGAGTTACATACAAAGTGTTTTGGGTTTTTTGGGTTTTTTTTTTTTTGTTGTTGTTGTTGTTTGTTTGGGGTCGGGTTCCATCATTTATCCAGTTCAAAGGTCAGATGTATGGATCCTATTTGTTGATTGCAAAATAATAGAACTTTCAAACTACATTTAGGAGGAGTCTGGTTTCTGCAAGTGATCAAAAGATGCAACTTCTTCCAGGGAGCACCTGACAATGTCAAATAACTGAGGGGGGGAACCGTCTTTGGCTCCTAAAACACTGAGTTAAATTTTTATCTTCTATTGGTCCACTGTGTGTGGCAGTTAACTGGCATAAACCAAAGACCAAATTAAAGCATCTTTCAGTTTCAGAGAGGTTACTGGTTCCATCAGTATTCTCCAAACTGATGATCTTTCAAAACAAAAGGAACTTTTTAAGTGCAGCCACTTTACATCCTGCAGCTGCTTTGCTTCAGGATAATCCTTCAGTTGTTTTAAGATGCTGCAAAACTGTAACTATTGACTGTACCCATGAGAAACAGTGTATTAGACATTGATGTTTCCCTTCAGGAGTAATGTCATAGAACTTGATTGCTTTCTATTCTGCTAATCTAGTTTGATGCTATAGTAATATCTTTCCAGTGAAACTTCCTGGATTGTTTTTGTTTTGTTTTTTTTTTTGCTATTTCCCTATTTTATAGCTGTTTCCTTTATAAAACCCTCTTACATGTGTCATAGCTCAGTTTAGAGGAAAAATTTAATGTGTATCCTAGTTGCTACAGTACACCTGGCTACTTCATCTCTTTGCAAGAAGAATACAGCCTTCCAGAATACTAACCAATCTTTGTTATCTCAATGGCTTTCGATAACCCTGCTTTCTTTAAAAGTTTGTTGCTTTGCTGGAGTATGGTGTGTGTGAACCCTGTGTGGGTAATATGCTGAGTGATGATGTCGTGGCACCACTTAAACTAAATTCTTCTTTTAGAAGCTTGCCCAAGGGTATGTCTACACAGCAGCGGGTGTGAGGCCAGGTCAGTTAACATGGGGTAAAAGATAGCGTGTAGATGTTCGGGCTTGGGCTCAAGCCCAGACTTTCAAATCCAATGAGGAGGGGAAGGTCTCTGAGACTGGGTTCCAGCCAGCACACAAACATCTACGTTGCTGGTTTTAGCCCCATGGTGCAGGCTTCCATCAGTTGACCTGGCATCTGAAACTTGCTGCCATGGATGTGTGTTTGAAGTGTAGACACAAACTTTCTGCTCAAGGCCATTTAGGATGTGCTCACCCAAGGGAACCTCACATATCATTAAAGCAGTGGTCTGTGGTCCACTGGGGGTCCACAAGCAAGTTTCAGGGGGGCTGCCAAGCAGGCTTGGCATTAGACTTGCTGGGGCCCAGGGCAGAAAGCTAAACCCCCACTGCATGGGGCTGAAGCCTTGCCACCCAGTGCTGAAGCCTGAGCAACTTATCTTCATGGGGCGCCCTGTGGCATGGGGCCTGGGCAATTGCCCTGCTTGCTACCTTCTAATGCTAGCCCTGGCTTTTATATGCAGAAAAATAGTTGTTGCACGGTCCAATGGGCTGTGGAATTTTTGTAGCATGTTGGGTATGGGGTGGGGGGCGGCTCAGAAAGAAGAAAAAGGATGAGAACCCCCTGGGTTAGGGCATGGTGGTAGAAGCCAGTCTGGCTACCATTTCAGACTCTTCATGAGTTTTTGGTCAAATAGTGCTGCCTCTCTGCCAGTTTCTCTGGTGTCAAATATATTAATACAAGCTCACCCACCTGGCATCTAAATTGAAAGATGTAAATAGTGTTTGTAAAGCACTTACAATTCTCAGATGACAGGTGTTTATAGGATTGCGAAGTCCTTCTCTGAGAGGAAGGATATTTACATGGAAAGAATGTTGAAGGTCTTGTAATCTTCTAGCAAAGGATGTGTAGAGTCCTTGGTTGCATTAAACCCTTCTGTGATGCAATCAGAAAGCAAATTTATTCTATGGGTTCTCTCATTCACGAACCCGCTTGTGAGTCAGTCTTCTGCAGCCACTGGATTGTAGGTGTATGGTAAATACAACAAGTGCAGTGAACCTATCTGATTGCTGGAAGAGAGGAGTGGTGTCTGTTAGTTTGTGGTTTGTTTGTGTCTATTGATGGGTACTGTAGGAAAACAATGTTCACACAAGAATTTAAAAGGAAATCGAGAAAGCATTTTATTTTTTGCAGCACAGTGTGGATAAACAGCTACCCTGAAGAGCTTCCAGTCTTGCTTCTCACACATGATAGGTCAAGCAAAAGAGTAGACAAGGCTTGGGAGAGGCAGGATGGGGATCACAACAGTAAGAGCACGTGGCTGTTCAGCTAATGCCTAAAGCCACACCATAGCGAGCAAATGCATAATCTGTTATTAACTGAACAAACCAGTTTTGACACCACGCAGGATATGACATAGACTCAACTCCTCCAAAACACAGGAAGAGATGCACATGTCTGCAGACAGGAAATACACTATGTAAACTATAGAGCAACACTGACAAACTGTAGTTCCAGTGAGTGACGAACTAATAGTGAGAGGTGAAGTTCAGGTACAATAAATGAATCCCCTTTAGAGTTGGCATGGGCTGCCACTTCATTTCTAAGCAGTTCAGCTGAGGGATTGTAGGGAATAGAGCTGATAAACATCTTCATTTTTCTATGAAAAATATATATCGAAATTTTTATGGTGAAATGTAGACTTCTTGAAAGACTTCACTCAGTCTAGGAGCTGGTTTAAAGACTTCCTTGCAAAAGATTTGGTAATTCACAATTTTTTGACAAACTCTACTAAGGAGGATGTGCTTTCACCTGAACACCCAATGCTGTTAATTCTTTATCTCCTGAAGTGAAAAGCCCACAGATAGAATATCTTAAAACTAGCCTGTTCCAGTTCAGGGCAGCTGCTTGGTTCAACAAGGGTACCCAGTCTTAGGGTTCCAGATTCCCAGCTGTAGCCTCTCTTGGATGGAGACACATCTCATTGCCTTCTGACCACAGTATGTCCAGACTGCGCAGTTTCTTGCCTTCACTGTGTATTTCCCAGCAAAGGCAGCCTGTCTAAACAAACCTTGCTTATAGACTTGAAGGCCAGAAAGGACCATTATGATCATCTAGTCTGACCACTTGCTGACTGCAAGCCACAGAACCTTCCCCACCCACTCCTGTAATAGACCCCCTAACATCTGGCTGAGTTACTGAAGTCCTCAAACCATGATTTAAAGACTTCAAGTTACAGAGAATCTACCTTCTTGTTTCACTTCAGGGACTGGTAATGGAGTGATTGCTACAGCTATAAGTTTCCACACTGTTCTTTCAAAGCAAGCCTACTTTTTATTCTTAAGGTAAAAAGCCTTACAGAGAAGACTTATTAAAACAATAAAGATCCTACACACGTACTAATAAGGTCACCAAGCATCTCCCCACCAGAGGAGTTTCTTTGCAGTTACAAGTTCGAGCTTCAGCTCAGAACCAGCACCCACTCTTATGAGGCCTTGTCCTTCCCTAAGGATTGGGGGCCCTTCATGCACCTGACTGTTTGCTGGATCAGAAGGTCCTGAGCCAGTTTAAACTTAGACTATTTAACCAAAAGTCATTTCTTTGTCTCTTGCTCTTTTGGAGCCTCCAGTTTGAACCAATATATGTGAATCTCTCTGGGGGTGATGGCTTTGAAGATCGGTAAGGAGGAAGTTCATTATGCATCTTCTCTAGTAGGGAGGATAGATGCTACAGTGCCACAACACAACATACACAATTCCATTTTTAATACCACGTACCCTGAAGGCATTAAACCCTAACTCCGTGAGGTTTAATTTACACTTTAAGGTAATTCAGTGAGGCATGTTCAGGATATTGTCAGTCTGTCATGCATCCCCTTTAGTTTCCCAGTGTGATGCTACCATCGTTCATAGCCTGTGAATAACAGTAGTATCCCAAGAAAGGCCGTGCCATTTATCCTTGTGCTGTCCTATTCAATAGGCAGAGAATTGTTCTTGAACAACACCTAATTAACCCATGGCCCTCATTACCTCCAAGCTATTAGACATTCATATGGATAAGATTAAAAATAGGGTTTTTTGGAGGGCTATCAACCCTCCTGCTTCAGGGTATAAACCAATCTTTGAGGGAGATTAGGAAGAAACTCCCTATTTGGGCAAGACATGCCATAACACTCTATAGTGTAGTTTGTTGCACTGTCCTCTGAAGCATATGGTACTGGCCGTTGTTGGAGACAGGGCAGTGGATGAGGTGGACCTCTGTTCTGACTTGGTGTGGCAGTCCCCATGTAATACTGATTTAGAACAGCCTAAACAATGATTAAAATCTGATGGTAGAGATTGGGCTGAATATTTTGCCCTAGAACTTTTGTCAGACAAATCTCTTTCAGGAAAGAATATTCTGTGAGAACATTAAACAGTTCTGCAGCAAAGTCGTTGCTAGAAATAAAAGGCATTAATAACTGTTTGGAAGAGTTTCTGATTCTGCAGAAAGAGAAGGGATTTTTATATACCAAAGCAGTGTCATCTGCATCGCATACCACTGACAGCTGCCTTTAAGTTCCTAGTTGGTTTATTGCAAACTCAGGGGCCCGCTTTGGGCCTTCCTCTGGGCTCTTTAGTTAGACATCTCCTTGTGAAGTCAGTGGGAGCTCTGCCTGAGTAAGGATTGCAAAATAGAGCCTAAAGATTGATATTTGTAGAAATGCATCACTTTAACCAGTATTAAGAATTTTATTTTTTTAATGCTGAGTGATAGTCACATTACTAGAAAACTTTCAGTATACCTTGTAAGGTGATGCACACAATTGCAATGCTACAACATTCGAGCTTTCAATTTTTATAGCAGAAACTTCTTAATCAGGTAAATGTTTCTTTCTTCTTTCCTTCCCCCAGATAAATACATTTTGTAATTTTCTTTGGTTCACTTTTCAGATTTCATCAGGATTTAAACTGGCTGTGTGCTTTTGTCTTGTGGGTGTATAAATCCAAAAAATATTTATCTAGAGCCTGTAGTATCTTGTGAATTTTGCTGAAGGGACTTTACTCCTCTGGGGAGGGGTGGAGGGGTGTTTTTTTTGGTTATATATAAATAAAATCTGGATAAATGGAATCTTGGTAGTGTACTTGAAAACCACTCTGCGCAAGGCAGCCATGATTTAAAAATCAAGAAGTTGTAGTCTTACAGTGAACAGTGTTTTAAAAAAATAGTTTTATTTTCAGGTTATTCTCAACTTCCAAAATTGTTGTACTCCAAATGAATTTTATGCTGGCTCTGATACTCCCCATGGTAACTGCCCCATAATTGACCTATCATCTATCTTATGGATCAGCCTCAATACCACTGGGTTATTTTTAAGTTTTTTGTTTTGTTTTGTTTTGTCCCTGCATTTGGCATCTCTGGCCCAGCCTGCTGTGATGACATGAAAGGTGCAATATGAGCCAAGAGAGGTGAAATAGTGTTTTAGGCTGTGATTGTGACTTCAGTGGGACTCTGCATCAGCACCGGAGTGTGTTCTCATGTCGTCTGGTGCGTAGTGGTTGTGAGAGAGCACCATGCTATTTCTCTACTCCCTTGGACCCTCATAACGCTCATCCAGTTCTGCAATATCATGTTAGGGTTGATATGCTCATTTTCCTTATTCTTTACAACTCCATTTTGTTCAAGTGGGTATTGCAAACACTGGAATAATGTGAAAACTTTCTCTCAGTTATGTAGGGGACTGCGAGATTCACATGGAAGTATCAAAGTTTAAAGGAGGAGTGAAAGGAATACAGGTGGGTATAATGCAAATGTTCATGTGATGCTGTATTTTATATTGAGGCAGCGTGGCCATGTGGGTAGGGCCTGAGACTGGGGGTCAGGAGACCTGGGTCACCCAGTTCTGTTGCTGCTGCTGGGTGAGCTTGGACAAGTCGCTTCACTGCCTTGTGGCTCTGTTTCCCCATGTATAAAATGCCTCTTTTAGAAAGCACTTTGAGATTTGCAGACAAAAACACTATCAAATAGTGAGATGATATTAAACCTCTTGGAACTTCACAGTGACTGTAGCGAGAGAAGATTGAACCTCCCAGTCCATAGCAGAGACCCTGTGCTATGAGAGTTACACCGAGGCTGGGCTTTTCAAAGGAGCATAGGAACACCCTTCAATCTATTTCAAAAATCTCTGCTTTTGCCATTAGCAGTGTGTGATCTCAGACACGCAGGGGAGAAGTGCTGATTCTGTCCAGTAAAGGGCAGTGGTGCCCACATATAGTTAATCCCAGTATTATTGGGGTAGATTTAAATCCATTTAAGCTCCAAATTTTGACTCTGTGGAAACAAAATTCTATAAAATGTAAGGGGCAAAATTCTCAAACGCACCGAAGCCCCATTTTCAGAAGTGACTTAAACATTTGGGAGCCTGAGTTTCAATCACTTCTGAAAATGGGGATTGGGGTCCAAAGTCACTTGGATACATTTTTCAAAAGCACTGAAGAGTCAGAAATGTTTTGATGTTTGTTTTTTAAATGCCAGTGAAAAGCATTTCACTTTGGATTGCCTCTTAACATAACTCGTTACAAGCTAAGTAGATGTTGTTCCAGCCCAAGCTTACCATGGAAGTTAGAAGAGAAATGCTCTCTGAATTCATTGCTCGGATGAGCCGGTGGGGGGACCCTGGCAACAGAGAATGGGTTTTGAGAAGACGTGTCCTATGATATGGAGTCTTGATGTTAGGGCCAGAACTCTGAAGTTCTGTGTCCCATCTGTGTGCTTTGACCCTGCATCTCTGAAAATGAGGCAGCAGTTCAGGTTCATCCTGGCCGTTACCTTCAAACTGAGGTTTCCCTCCTCTGTTCTCTTCACAGTTACATGGAACATTACGGGTGATACTGGAACCTCTTATCACAGATGTGCCTTTCTTTGGAGCCATGACAATGTTTTTTATTCAAAAACCGGTAAGTCTCTAGTGAATTCCATTTTGCAGCCTGATTGACCCTTGATCTTTGCTCATATGACAATGAGGGCCAATCTGCCTTTTAAATATCCATCTGTAATAGCTTGGTTACTTCCCCGCCTACTATGTAATATGCCACTACCCTGCTATAATGAGACCCGTTATAGCAGGGTAGCAGCGGGGCTCCAGCTGCTGCAGGGAGCCCCAGGGCCCTTTAAATCACTGCCGGAGCCCTGCTGCCACTACCCTGGGGCTGTGGCAATGGGGCTGGGCTTGCGATTTAAAGGGCCAGGCTCCCCACAGTGGCCAGAGCCTGGAGCTCTTTAAATCATGGCCAGAGTCCTGCCGCTGCTACTCTGGGGCTGCGGCAGCGGGGCTGGGCTGGCGATTTTAAAGGGTCCAGGGCTGCTGCGGGGAGCCTAAGGCCCTTTAAATCACCGCTGCATCCCTGCCACCACTACCCCGATATAACTGTTTCAATTATAACACAGTAGGGATTTTTGGCTCCCCATGACTGCGTTATATCGGGGTAGCTGTGTACTTAAAATAGAATTTTGAACAATAATGTGCTTAAAATAGGAATGTTACTCTTTTTAGAGATCTAGATAATGAAGGATGTTCTTGTGCATTTTGTTCTCCAACAGTGTTGCATGCCAAGTTAGTCTTTGGCTTCTGTGAATGCACAGACTCCCTAGTGACTGTGGTAGATGTTCTAGCAATCAGTCATATGGATGGACTATTGACAGATTATTAATACAGTTAATAAATGCAGCCATCTTAGGTGCCAGTCTATTAGCCTTGCATTGAAGGCCTAATTGTGTAACCTTGTGAATGCCACCTCCTGTGAATTAAATCCCATCTTTCTCTTTCTAGTGACAGCTTATAGCATGATGCGCTTTTTTAATGCATTTCTGGATTTTATTTATTTTTTAGAGACCAAACGTACACAGTATGTGAGTCAGACTTATAAATCCTTCCATGAAGCATTGCCCTTTGGTTGGCATTAGCTATAATGCAGATACGTCAAGATCCCAGTGACAGTAGCACCGTAGAAGACTAGACAAAATTCTCCTGCTACCCCTACACAACACCACTGAATTCAGTGTGCTGAATGGTTGCAACAGCGGAATTTTGATCACTATGTATTTTTGGATCATAAGGATTCATGGTGCATACCATGGGATTAGCCAGTGGTCTCTGGTATAGGCTACAGAAGAACATAGCTATAGGGAGGTGGCTAGATGTGGCATCTGGGGAGTGGATTTGAAGAAATTTTTGCTGCTGTGCCTCTGGTGTAGTCACAAACTAAAGCGGGTACTATGCTAAATCCATCCCTGACTGTATAGTTTGGCCATGTTGCCGGAGAGGATATACCAAGACACCAGTGTATTTTACCAACATTAAAATATTTCAGGCAATACAACTAATATGGTACATAACTAAGAAATGATTAGCCCCAGCAATCTACTACTTGCATGAGATGGCAGCTGGTCCTGGGCTCTGAGTAACTTTGGTCACGGTTCAGTAAGACAAAAATGGTGCTTGGGTGTATTGCCAATGGCAAGACTGAAAGCAAAACATAAAATCTAATGAGAGGCATAAGTAGTGCATAGGCAGGAGGGAAATCCCATTGAGCAGTAGTGTGAAGCAAAAATGAAATCCACTCTTCTGCTGAAAAGCCCTGTATTACTAAAGATCCTTGCATTAATCAACTGGATTAGTGCATAGATGAGGTCATTACCTCAAAGAACTTAGTTTTCAAGGCAAGATCCTCAGCTGGTGTAAACTGAAGTTAGTGGAGCTACACAGTTTACATGAGCTGGAGATCGATCTTACCCTTGGAGTAGAGGCTTAATAGAGGAAACCTCCATAGACTAATAAAATGCAAACTTAAAAGTTAGAAATGGGAGTGTTCTGGCTCTGGAGGTTTTGTTTCAAGCAAAGGTGCAAAGGAAGGTGGTAGAGGAGGGGTGTGTGAGAACAAGGCAGTGGAAGGTAAGTTGGACTGCATAACATGTGGGCAGGGCTAGACTTTAACATTTTAAATAGATTCCAAACTGTATCAGAGAAGTTAGCTGTATCAGTAGCTGTACCGCAGAGGGACATGATAAATGTCACATTTATGATCCAAGAGGGGAGAAGGTAGCAGCAGTTATTGAGGATGAACTGCAAACATTCAATTCAAATACCTGTAAATCTTTTTTGCAGTATTCCATATAAGGGAGAAGAACTTAGTCACATCTCAAACAAAACCAGCTGCTCTGGTCTAGTCTGAGCTTGTACGAGGATCCATGAAACTCCATGGACTCACTGTAAAACCTGTTTTTCTAAGGCCTTTCCAGAGAAGTGCTTCCAGAGAGTTATTCCACTGAGCAATCGATCTTGCTCCTCTGGATTGAGTATTTGGGTTCCTTTTAGCACTTCAGCTCATATGTGACATCGCTGGGTCACTCTAGCCACCAGGAATGTGCTTTCTGAACACATCTCTTGTTCAAGCTGACTTAAATGGCATGGCACAGTTGGAGAATGGCCTCAAACTGAGGTGTTCTAAGGTGTTCTCCAGGGTGTGTGTGTGTGGGGCGGGGGGGACGGACATTTGATTCCTTAGTAAGCATCTAGCAAAGGAAATGTGCAAAGTTCATGATAGCTCCCTTCAGAAGGATATGAGCAAAGACATGAGCCAGTTGAGGATGCCTGCCTGACGGTTGATGGCTGTGATGCCTAGTTAATCTGTGGGGATGGAATCCGTGATGATGGGGTGTAGTAGTGTGGCTTTTATCAGGATGAGTTTCAGATGGTCACATGACTCTCACTACAGCATCACCACTTATAAGTAATCGGTGCTCATTTTGGATGTCTCGCATAAAACATTTATACCACACTGCCCAGTTGCGTGTTCTGTAGCTGCCGCATATATATTTAAGGCACTGCTAAAATAATTTCTGAGCATCTTTAAAAACATTGGGCCATATTTCCAGTGTCACTCAGTTAGCTTGCCTGTTAGGGTCATCCTCTTTAAATCCCTCTGCATGTAAAGCCCATTGCCTTAGTTGGATCTGGTCCCACTAAAACAGCTCTTCCTAGCTATCCCAGTAGGAAAGGAATTCTACATTTAGTGGATTTTAAAGCTGTGACTTTTTTTATTTATAGAAAAACTGTTACTGTCGCCGGGCAGAATAACTTTGGGGCACAGAAAGAGGAAATAATACTCTGACATCTTGAGGGTGGGTTTTTTTAATGATGGCTCTCTGAAGTTGCTGGCTTTTTGGATTGTTGGAATATGTCCTATGGGAAGTCAACAGGTGATCAGAGCCATGTGATACATTAATTGTAGCAAATTCCTTCATGTGTGATTAGACATGTAAACACTACACATTTGGATGGACTATACACCCTTGTGCCTCAGTGCATGAGGTAATTAGGAAGGCACTTCCCGATGGGTGGATTACCCCACAGTTTTCCACTACAGGATTGCTTGCATCTTTGTGTGAAGCATTTGGTAATGGCTGCTCTCAGATGGAACACTGGACTGACCAGTCTGCTGCTCCGATACAAGATGGCAATTCCTATGTTCCTAAGTCTTTTTGGAGGATAAGACCCAAAGAAACCCTGACACCAGGTCTTGACAGCTCAAATAAAGGAGGAAATGTCTCATTCTCAGCCATTGGTTTTAGGTGTAAACATAATCCAGTTTGTTTTCTTTAGCTGGATATGTCTTGTGTTTTTTAGGCTCATTAATCATTTGTTGCAAATTCATTTATGTGGTTTAGTTTGAGTTTTTTCTTTTCTTGCTTACTGTAGCTCTTGGAAGTCAACTGGGCAGGCCTGACCAACCTCCTAGATGCCCCAGGAATTAGGTGAGTGTTCAGTTCTCCTTTTTTTATTTTCTTTTTTATTCTTTTTTTTTAAGAAAGAGGTGGGGTGGGAGGGAGAATCATATAGAAATGAACCCTTTTCTTTAGAAACTGAGCCAAAGATTTTCAAGAACTATATCTTAGGGCTTCATACTGTTGTCCATAACAATAGTATCTAAACAATCTTGAAACTCTGAACTCAAAGCTCTATTGCAAGCATCAGAATTGCTTTTCTACCATTTCCTCACGTTTGATGCTCATGATAGAAGTATTATGGCTAGCCAAATCTCCCGTGAAAAGTCAGAAAAGACTCTGAGGCCATAACAAGAGCTACAGTTACAAAGCTGGCCTTTCTTTCTACACCTGCAAGAATTATTTTGCATTGATAGTTTATAATGAGATCTCCAGAGTTAAGGGATTTGCATACTGTACTTATTTTGAGGTGGCTTATATTTGTGCACCTATCTGGGGCATTGTGTACTCTATTGTAGTTTTATTAATCATGGAATCTATTTTTAAATCAACAACAAAATCCAAAATGGCAGAAATCCCCTTGCTTTTCCCACAACGGGTTATAGACTCCTCAGATTCCTAAAAGAAACACAGCAAAGTTGCCCCAGCCCTTCCCAAATGCGTATTGGGTTGATTGTTTATATTTAAGTTTCACAGTGAATGTGCATCTCTCTGTATTTGGCTCCACTACTCTGGATTTTTCAAGCTAGTCATCAGGAACAACGATGAATTTCCTGCTTCTGAGGTGGTTGTTTTTTTTCAGCCTAAGCAGAAAACTGTTCAAGTCACATGGAAAGAAAAAGTAACTTACCAATTTGGTTACTTGCAAGTCATTATTTTTAAACTAAAAACGATTTTTAGGGGCTGCTTTTCTATCTCCTGCTGCTGAAAAAGGCTTAGGACCAGATGCAGATACTCTTGTGCATGTTGAATAGCTGCTTACTCCACTGAATCAAATGGGACTGTGCTGCTACTCAACATGAGCAAAGGTATCCAAGCCTTGCGATGTACGGTGGCAGAGAGCTCCCATTGAGGCCAGAGCAGCTGTATGCCCTGGGAGGAGATGTCCTTTTTAACTTGGGAACTAATCTTCTTTTTCCTTTCCGATGCAAATTCTCTTAACTGTTGCAGGAAAGGGCTGTACATACTGCACACTTACAAGCAATAGTTCATTTGGCTTACTGCAAAATGCTGGAGCCTGACTGCTTCATTCCTTCCTACTTCCCTTATAGTGGCTTAAATTTAGAAAAAACTCTGATCATGAAAGCCTTATGAACAAATACGCTTGGATGTGAAACACGCTTAAAGACTGGTTGAACCAGAACTCTTCCTTTAAATGACTCTGATTTATGGGGAAGAGTAAAGAATTATGAAATCGTACCTAGTCACTTATTTGTTAAAAGCTACACTTAGTTGGATTCAGGTCCATGTCAAAATTCACATGATTTCATAACCTTTCTGTTGATGGGGGTTTGGGCAGGAAATCACTGTCCTGTCATCAGACTGTCTGTGAGCTCTGCATTTGTATTGGGCAGGGCATGGGATTTCAGCCTTCTAGTCTGGTCAGACTGTGCACTGTGACCAGATCATGGAATAGCCTTATCCAGCATATTCCTGTTCTTGCTAGTGCTTTGCTCAGCAATGAGATGAGGTGGAGAGGGAGTGACTGGTTTGTTTGTTTGTTTTTCCCCCTTAATGGTGTCCTGCCCTGTAGATACAGACTTGCTCATACCAAATCGCTGTTCATTGAGAACACTTCATTCACCATTTGTAAGTGGAGAGCACTAGAATGTGTGTTTCCTACACACTTCTGGCTATGTGGAGGTAGGTCAAGTGCCTGTTCTGCAGATACAGCAATAGAGGGCCAAGTAATGAGGCTAGAACTGAAAGATCAAAAAAGCATTGATTTTACTGCATTTCATACATTCCATAGGGTTTAAGGCCAGATCATTCCAGTCTAACCTGTATATCACAGGCTATTAAACTTCACCCAGGTACCCCTATACTGAACCCAATAACTGTGGCTAAAGCATATCTTCCAGAAAGGCATCCAGTCTTGATGTGAAGGCCTCACAACATAGAGACTCCACCATTTCCCTTGATAGTTTTGTTCCAATGGGTTATCATCTCACTGTTAAAAATGTGGGCCTTATTTCCCATTTGAATTTTTCTGGCTTCTTTTTCCAGACATTGGCTCTTAATCTATTAAAGAAACCCAGCAAATTCAGCTCGGATGATTGATTAGGAATAAATTACTTTGCTGTAGAGATGTACACATGAAATGAACAATTGCTGCTCCTTGAGTCTGTGGCTCCTGTGACTTGATGGGATGCAAAGGATCTTTGTGCTCAATAAAGATCACATGATCTCCCTGAAACCATTTATTTTAAAAGGTGATATAGAAAGGGGCGGGGGGAGTTTGTGCCTTTTTGTTTTAATATAATGTATAAAGACCAGAGTGCTTGGAGGGGACATTGTAGATTGGTCCATTGGTTAATCACCTCCTGGTTTTTTTAACTTGTCTGGCTTCAGCTTCCTATTTACAATAGTTTACTTTTTTTTAATTGCTCTTCAATAAATCTGGCTTGAGGAAAGGGAAGTACTGGAGTCAAGACTCCAATAATTTGCCTGCATTACAGAAAACAACCTCACAACTGGTTCCCTTTCTTGGCAGTCTTAGTAGAGAAGCTAAGGGGTGAATGGAAGCTGAATTGCCTAAAGGTGGCTATTCCAAGAGGGTATAGATTAAGGCAAGCTGGTGGAGAAAAGTGGGAGAAGCTCATATTACTGTACATGCAGTGCTTATTCTGGGAATACAAGGAGGAATACAAGTCTCCAGGACTGTCAATCCAACAACTTTCAACATAAGGATAAGATGGGATCAAATTATATACATAGAGGCTCTAACTAAAAAGCACAGGAGTACTTGTGGCACCTTAGAGACTAACAAATTCATTTCAGCATAAGCTTTCGTGGGCTACAGCTCACTTCTTCAGATGCATACTCTAAAGTTACCAATGACCTCAGGTATGGATTCAAGGTCAGAAATTGTCATTTTATGCTGATGTGAAGTTGTCACCCCTTGTTTTAGTTCTCCAAAGTTGTGGAAACACTATGAACGTGTGTATTCCTGAGATAGTGCAAAAGAGACCCCAGATTTGAACCCTCTTGTTCCCCCGTCCATCTCATCCTGCCTCATCTTTTGTATCCTTGTATCTTTAGTCTTCTAAGGTCAAATTTCCAGCCAGCTTTTGTAACTGAAAGATTTGGATGCGTCGCACTGCAGTTGTACATGCAAATAGCCACTTGTATGCACAGTTCTGGATTTGCACATCCAACTCAGTTATGCATGTGCAAACATAAATTTTGTGCCCTTGCATGTGGACAGATGGATGAGCAAGATCACAGATTAGGACTGAAATCTTGGTTCTTTCCTCCTTTGAGAGTTGAAGGCATTCTCTTTCAAGGTATGGAGAAGGCAGAATGATAACATTTGCAGTGTCTTTTGTAATTGAAATCGTGACTTATTTGTGTTTTTGTTTTAAATTTTCCCTTCAGTTTAATGTCAGACACGATAATCCAAGACCTGATTGCTGCCCGGCTGGTGTTACCAAACAGAATCACAATTCCACTGAAAAAGAACATGAAAATTTCCCACCTGCGATTCCCTATCCCATATGTGAGTGTTTTCTGAGCTGGATGATGTAATATATTGACACACAATCAGCTGACTACGCTGTACGCTAAGACGTGGAGGAGGGGGGAAAAATGCATTAACCTGCAAAAATGCATTAACACAACTCATCAACCTCTAAACTGTGGGAACTAGGATTGTTGACGTGACCCCAGTTGATATTGTCCACCTATCAAAACTGGTTAAAGCATGATAGTGGGTATCTGTTCAGATTGAAAATACAAGTTACTGCAATACTGAACTGTGGTGCAGTGCCCCAACTTTAGGGGAAAGCCTGCTCATACCGTGTATAATACCAACCAATATCTCTCTCCCAATCATGTCTATTAAAACTGAATGAAGTCAGCTCAAATGTGTGTAGGAGAAATCTGAGCAAATGATGCTAAAGATGCTGGATACTGAATGCTGTGACAGTAGTAGTTGATAGGCAAATACCTCTATCTTGAGTATTTCTAGTGCACCCATCACAATGGTGGCTAGGTACTCTTAATCTCTGACCCCACACTGAGTTTATATTGCAGCAATATCTTCTACATTGGGGGTAGTCAGTAGGTGGACTGTGGGCCAATCTGGGCTGCCAGATGCTTTTGAATGGATCCTGAAGTCTTTTTATTTACAGTACTTATCATTATTGTTGCGGTTTTTATTATTTTTTCTGTGGAGGATGGACCTTGACTATACCTATTAACCAAGAAATTTGGATCTTGACAAAAAAAATAGACTACCCATGTTCTACATACTCTCTGAAGAGCAGAACAAGACTATCCCCAGTAGTTTTAATGTACAATAGCAGATACTGGCCAGAAGTTCCTCTTGGTCTTTGTATATCCTGTATATATAATACATAAGGCTTGTTTAAGAGATTAATCAGTGATCTCCCTTACCAAGTGAAAGCTTTGGGTTAATGAAGGAATATGATGAATCTTCAATTTGTGCTTGATTTGTATGCTAACCCAGCAATTCCTTCATTAATAATGAAAGAGCTTAAACAACAGGTAGGAAGGCATAAAATCATAAATCTTTTTACTAAATAAAATATCTTACAAAAATTCATCCAAAACATCGTCAAATGCAAATCTCTCTCTTAAATATACTATAAGTATTCTAGATATTGGGGAAAATGAGGGGAAAAATGGATAGGTGTCCGTTTTCCACCTATGTTTAATCACCAAATGGAAGTTGAATGGCCACCTCTGCAACAGCTAATCAAAAATATCATACCATCATGCCTTTCCAGTGGATGCTATTTTTTGTCCTTTCAGGCTCTGGCCCTGTGGGAGAGGAGCCCTTCCGAAGAGGTCTGAGCATGCTCAGTTCCCTATGCAGGATCAGGTCCTTACTTACAATTGTGTAGTGTAATGTCAACCGGAGACCTTTCCTGCCCAACTATAACCATATGAAGATAGCCTATGTTAGATTGTGCCTCAATAGAAACTGCTCTCTTCTAAGTAAATGAAATTACACATTAAAGATGTTTCCTGTTTTAAATCTCAGTTATGTAGAATGTTCTGCATCAAAATACCATAGCAGCCTTGCTTCAATGAAATTGAAACCAACACTTGAAATAGCTATTTTAAGAGGCAGCGTATTGAAATTATCAAGAGGCCTGTGTTTTCATGTTGATCTACGATGCCTTATTTTGTTCAGGGAGTAGTCAGAGTGCATCTGCTAGAAGCTGAAAACCTTGTCCAGAAAGACCACTTCCGGGGGAAGTCTGACCCTTATGCTATTCTTCGAGTTGGCTTGGTGCAGTTCCGAAGCAAGACCATTCAACGAAATCTTAATCCCATCTGGAATGAAATGTCTGAGGTATAGACTCTATTGATCTTTCTAATCATATGAAGTTGTAATGTTTGTCTGTATATGTGGCTTATACTTGGTTTGGGCACTTTTTCTTCTTTCAATAAGTGCTTGGAAGATATTGGGGGACACGCTTTTTTTCTTTTAGAAGTAGAGAAAGTAAGCAAGGGGATAGCCATTTTAGCCTTGATTCTGACCAACAGGGAGGAATGGGAAGCGAATCTAAAGATGGAAGGCAATTTTGAGCGTAATCATGAAGTGATAGATTTCATAATCCTGAGGCAAGGAAGGAGTGAGGAGAACAAAATAAGGACACTGGACTTCATAAAAATCAGACTTTAACAGACTCAGAAAATGGGTAGGTAAGGTCCTCTGGGAAGAAAATCTAAGGGGAAAAGATGTTCAGGAGAGCTGGCAGTTTCTTAAGGAACAGAATTAAAGGCACAACCGCAGACTGTCCCGATGTGAAGAAAAGACCGCAAGAATAGTAAGATGCCAATATATGGCTCCATCAGGAGCTCTTTAATGACATGAAAATTGAAAAGGAATCCTACAAAAAAATTGGAAACATGGACAAATTGCTAAGTCTGAGTACAATGAGTAGCATAAGTAGGCAGGGACAAAATGAGAGAGGCTAAGGCACAAAATGGGTTACAGCTAGCCAGGGCCACAGAAGGCAGTAAGAGGTTGTATTAGTATGTTAGGAGCAAGAGAGACAACACGAAGTGTAGGTCGTCTATTGAGCAGGGAAGGAGAGCTAATAACCGGTGCCCTCAAGAATGCTGAGGTGTTTAATGCCCATTTTGTTTCTCTTCACTAAAAAGGTTAGTGGTGACCACATACTCATACAATTAATAGTATCAATGAGAGAGGTGGAATGCAAGCCAACACAGGGGAAGAACATGGTAGACTATCTTGAAAAAATAGATGTATTCAAGTGAGCCGGGCTTGATGACATTCATCCTAGGGTACTTAACGAACTAGCTGAACCAGTCTCAATTATCTCTGCAAATTCATAGAGGACTGGAGAAGGGCAAACATATGACAGGTACTAAAGAGGATCCAGGGTATTTTATAGACCAGTCAGCCTAACTTTGATACCTGGAAGGATACTGGAACAAATTATTAGACAATCAGTTTCTAAGAACCTAGATGATGATGATAGTGTTGTAAGGAATAGCCAGTATGGATTTGTCAAGAACAAACCATGCCAAACCAAGTTTTCTTCTTTCCCCTTTTGACCTATTGGATAAGGGGAAGCAGTAAATGTGATATATCTTGATTTTTTAGAAAGTTTTTTGACACAGTTCCATATGACATTTTTCTAAGCAAACTAGGGAAATGTGTTCTAGATTAAATTACTACAAAGTGGGTGCACAACTGGTTGAAAAATGGTACTCAGAGTAGTTATCAATGGCTTGCTCTCATACTGGGAGGGCATATCTAGTGGGGTCCTGCAGGGGTCAGTCCTGGGTCTGGTACTAACCAATATTTTCATTAATCACTTGGACAATGGAGTAGAGAGTATTTTATAAAATCTCCAGATGACACCAAGCTGGGAAGGGTTGTGAGCACTTTAGAGGACAGGATCTGAATACAAAATAAACTTGACAAATTGGAGAATTGGTCTGTAATCAGCAAGATGAAATTCAATAAACACAAGTGCAAAGTACTTCCCCCTGGAAAGGAAAAATCAAATGCACAACTACAAAATGGGGAATAACTAGTTTGATAACAGTCCTGTAGAAAAGGATCTAGGGATTATAGTAAACTTCAAATCGAATAAGTCCATGTGCTAGTTGTGAAACCTAATATTCTGGAATGTTTTAACAAGAGTGTTGTATCTAATACATGGGAGGTAATTGTCCTGCTCTACTTAGCACTGGTGAGGCCTCAGCTGTAGTACTGTGTCCAAATCTGGGCACCACACTTTTAAAAAATGTGGACAAATTGGAGAGAGTCATAGAAGAGCAATGAAAATAATAAAAGGTTTAGAAAACCTGACCTATGATGAAAGGTTAAAAAAAAATTGGGCATGTTACATCTTCAGAAAAGATGACGAGGGGTGGAGGGAATCCTGATAATCATCTTCAAATATGTTAAGGTCTGTTACAAAGAGGATGAGGATCAGTTGTTGGTGTTCACTGAAGGTAGGATAAGAAACAATGGGTTTAATCTGCAGGGAGATTTTAGAAAGGGGAAAACTTTCTAACTATAGGGGTAGTTGAGCTCTGTAATAGGTTTCAAAGTGAGGTTGTGGGATCTAAGTTGCTGGAGATTTTAAAGAATATATTAGGCAAACACCTGTCAGGGATGCTTTAGATTTACTTGGTCCTGCCTCAGTGCATGGGGTTGGTCTTGCTGATTTCTCAAGTTCCCTTCCAGCTCTACATTTCTATGATTCTGTGATTTCTCCCTTGCCTAATTGTATTGGAACTGACAGACTATTTTTATGTTACCAACTGAACTGACAAGTTAACTTGTACACCTCTACCTTGATATAACGCTGTCCTCGGGAGCCAAAAATTCTTACTGCGTTATAGGTGAACTTGCTTTGATCCACCAGAGTGCACAGTCCCGCACCCCTGGAGCACTGCTTTACCACGTTATATCTGAATTCCTGTTGTATCGAGTCGCGTTATACCGAGGTAGAGGTGTATCTTCAGAACCTGTTAATCAAACGAGCAGATGTTTGCCCTGCAAACTTGACCCTGGCACCTGAACTGACATATAAGTTTTCAAGCTGATCTATGTATGAGGATTTTAGACAAGATGCAAACAGATCATGCTTATGCTGACCCTGCATTAGCATATATATAATATATAATTTCCTCAATATATCCTGGGAAGTACTCCATTCTTGTCAATAACCTGAGGCTTTTAATGTGGCATGAGAATATTTGTATGTCTATAAATCCTATGACGTTCTCTCTTTCTCTTCTCCTTTTTCCTCCCCACTATTCTCTTCTCGCCCCCTCCCTCCCCCACAGTTTGTTGTTCATGAAGTGCCTGGTCAGGACTTAGAAGTGGACTTGTATGATGAAGATCCAGATAAAGATGACTTTCTGGGCAGGTGAGGCACATAATTTCCTATTTTTGTCTTTTCAATAGTATGTGGGTTTTTTGTTTTTGTTTTTAAAGCAATCCCCTGTAATAATAAAGGCATAGATAGTTCAGTGGTGGTTGCTCAGTGAGATGTACACCTTATGAGAAACATAGCTGCTTCTTGCAAAAGAACCTTGGTGGGGTGGAGCCTTCCTCCTCTAGGTTTCTAGTTCTAATCCATCCCAGACTAATCATGATGAAGTCTCTACATTTGGATGCTGTCTGATCATTGATGTATGTAAAACAAATGTGATGCTCTCAGTCAGGTTCCTAATAGAGAGGGGTCCTGGTCATAAAAACAACCACTCTAGTTGGCACTTTTTTTTTGCCTTCCTAGAAGAGACTAAGAATCTGAAATTACCTGAAACCTGAGCTCTGCCAGCCAGGACTGAAGGTCAAACTGGCATTGCTACTTCATGAGTTGTACCTATCCTGTGGATGGACAGGATTGTCAACATGGCATTCTTAGATAGCAGCACATTAGGGGAAGCTTTGCAGAAGACAACTGAGAGAAACCAAAACCCACCTACATAAATACAGTATATCAGAGCTGGCTTCTTAAGAAGAGGTGCTTTTACATTTTTATACTTCAAAACATACTACACAATTTGCCACCACCCAAAAATGGGATGTGACCAAGACCGAAAATAAAGTGTTTGTGTTAATTTTGATGGAATGAATGGGCCCAAAGAGTTAAAGATCTTAACATGAGCCTGTCCCTGTCCAACATGAAATAAAGTTTGGGGTTTGGTATACAGACTTTGGCCTGCTTACAACCATAGTGCAAACACCATTAAAAATCTTTTTAACCTTTTACTGAAGATACTGAGAGAAAAATCATTAAAGCACTCGAAATGGAAAGTATTTAACTAAGGGTTTTTTTTAACATCCTGTGTGTGTGTGTTCGTTCTCTCTACAAACTGTCAAGAGAGAGAACCCCTCCCCCCCCCACACACACATTTGACAGTATTAAAAATATGTCCTTTTAGGAAAAAGAGCAAGTCAGTTGACATGGGCTGGATCCCATTTCCTAGAAGGCAAAACAAGGGTCACGCATGCACACACATTACCCCCCCACCACCACCACCTTGTATCAAAAAGAAGATACCTCTTTGTATCTGGTGTTGACTTTCTCACTGCTGGAGAAATGCAGACAAGGCACACAATCCTTTTATTAGCCACTCTGAGACCTTGCAAACATGCATCAGACTGTTTAGGACCTTGCCGTTAGCTGGCTTTCTGGTCACATGTTTACGGCAGTGTTGCAAAATGCAGTTGTGGCCAGCTAAGCCAGACTGTCCTGAGACAGGAAGAAAAAGGAGTGAGGAGAGAGAGAAGAAATAAGGTGGGGAAAGAACAGAACAGTGTGTCACTGTCGGACAGAAGGACAGCCTCAGGTGGTAGTTGGTATTTAGCCAGAGCCAGCGGAAGTGGCAATGTCATCTGGGCTTCTCTCTCTGGTACAGTCTGTGTCAGCACATCTCTTTAGAAAATCCCGGGGTCCCAGGAGAAACTGGGGATGGCAGCTCTGATGGCAGAGCTTACTGCAGTGGTTGCTGGCAAGAGTTTCTTGCTCTACTTAGAATTTCTGATGATGTAACCCAATCTAAGGCATTCAAATACGGTAAAAAGACAACAATGGATGTGTTTGGGACATGCTTTAAGGATGCCACAAACACTACTTCCACTGCAAATGATATGGAAATCACCTAGAAAGAGGGTAACCTAGAGAAACATATGCAGAACAAGAGACAGAGAGAGAAGCCAAATCCATCAACATGACACTCAAAAGTCCGAAACAGTCCAGCAAAAGACCAAAATAAATCGTGGAAACTGGTGAACATTCTATACGCCTGAGGGTGGTAGACATAGGCACCGACTTCCACTCTGTCCCATGGGTGCTTGACTTCTTCCCCGGCCCCACGCTTGCACTACCCTCGCTCTGCTCTAATTCCACCCCCTTCCCCAAAGTCCCCACCATGCCTTTTCCCGCCCCGCCCCTACCCCGCCTCTCTCCACCTCCTCCCTTGAGCGTGCCGCTTCCCTGTTCCTCCCCCTCCCTCTTGTAAAGTCCTAAGCACTGCAAAACAGCTTTTAGGCAGGCAGGAAGCACTGGGAGGGAGGGTAGGGGGAGCTAGCCCGCCTGTGGGTGCGGAGCACTCGTTAACTTTTTCCCCATGGGTCCTCCAGCCCCCCAGCACCCATGGGTCAGCACCTATGGTGATGGAGGAGAAAGGAAAAGATGGTGACTTCCAGTTCCATCCACACTCTTCTTGTTTACCAGGCATGATCTTAAGAGTCCTTGAATTCTATAAACAGGCCTTTGTTTGTAATAATTCAGTCTCTCCCATTTTCCCATCAATATTTGTTCTAGTGTGACATTTTATCAACTTTCACTTACAGTTGAGCTCACAATTAAAGTATATTTGTAGGCCCAATTATTTACTACTGAGGGATGCACAAATTTATTCATGCAGGAAACTTAACATTGAGGGATTAATTTCCTTAGTCCAAATAATTGTCTCTAAACTTTTTTTTAAATGTGGTTGGTGGGTTTTTTTTATTGTGATGCAAATAACTCTGAGCACGAAGTGATTCCTAAAATGAGGGACACTTGAGTGGTATGTTTCAAAGGTCCCTTCAGATGTGTGTTGTAAGCATTTCCACAAGGAGAAGACTCATAAAAGCCAAACACGTTCAGTTACACATGCTGAGGGTAATGTGTAGCTTTTGTTCTATACATGGATTCCATTATAGATCTGTCTGGTGAAATATTCATCTCTTGTCCATTAATTATAATATGCTGTTCGCCAAAACATGCAATGAATTTTGTGACATGTTCATTTTTTGTCTTGCAGCTTACTTATAAGCCTTGCTGATGTAATGAATGATGGAATTGTTGATGAGGTAAAAGTTTGTCTGTTTCCAAATGTTACAACATGGACCTTGCACATTCCCTGATGTTTCTGCACACTTGCTGCTTGTTAGTTACTGTAACAATTTTATTACAGGAAAGTGACAGCTGGTTACTGTTGTTCATAAAATTTTAAATACCCAAAAGAATGGCTTTTCAGTTAAACTGGCAGTTTCTGCTAGCACAGTACAAACTCAAGTGCTATTTTGCATTTGTGTTGCATATGCATAGTGTATCCTGAGTGTGTGTTTGTACAAGTCTCTAAATAAATCTTAGTTAAAAATTTCTTCCTGAGCAAAGAGACAATAAATTATACTATAACGCTTTTGTTCTGCAATCAAGCACAATGTAGAGATTGCTGCCCCCCTCCCCGTTTCCAGTACTTACTCTTATTAGTATTGTTAGTTCCATATGATTTAGTATCTTATTTAATATGTTAGTATTTCAAGTCTTTGTTTCTAAATATGCTTAATTAGGTCAGTTTATGCATTAAAAAATTCAAGCTCAAAGTACAATTTAAATTGGCTCTTGTACATAATTCACAGTATGATTGTGCCACAGAATGTGTTTTTCTGCAAATAGTTCTCAGGTTGGTTTTTTTTTTATTCTCTTCACTTAGTGGTTTCCCTTAAGTAAGACTGCAAGCGGACACTTGCATTTAAAGCTCGAGTGGCTTTCATTAGTAACTGACCAAGAAAAACTACATGAGGTGAGATGTTTGTTTGTTTGTTTGTTTGTTTCAGGTATTCCAACATTATATATCAGTCTGATAGGCTCCTTTACAGAGTAATATGGCCCAGCTATGAACCAGAAGTAATCTACCTGGAGCTTATATTGGTTTGACGGTGCTTAGATGTGAACTTTCCCCAAGACTGAATTTGTTTGCATGAAGAGAGCTCATCTAATTCCTGATTAGCTGAAAATAAGGAAAATGATGCAACCCTTCTTACTTGTAAAAGAGCAGTAGCATTTGACAGCAGTGGCCCAATAATCTCTCTCTCCTTCCCGCTTCCTTCTTCCACCCCCAAATCACCACCGTATCTGAGCCCCTGTACGTAGCGTACACCAACTTCCAATAGTGAAACTAGTTCGGGGCTGTGGCTATAGAACGCTTTAGTGGTACTCTTTCAGTGGGCTAGTTTGTGTCGCTCTCATTTTTAAGTGTTCCCTCTTGCCCCAATTCAACTAAAGCATTTAACCACATGCTTAAGTTCCAGTGAAGTCAATGAGACTTTATAACTGGGCATGTCGATTTTCCTTTTTAAAAAAAAAAAAAGTATAAAGTTAAGCACATGCTTATGTCGCCCCTGAATGAGGGGTTCAGTTCTCCATTAAAGGCACTGCGTAGCACTGAGGTCATGACGTTGAAGACTTAAACCCTAATTGGCCACACTTTCACTCTGTGTTTTTTGAGAAGCTGAGTCACTTTGAACCTTTCAACTTCATTTTAAATTGAAGTTACAATTGTAATTAGAGACATGCTACACGTCTTAAAACTTCCATCACCACTGACTGGATTGACTAGATCATGTTATCTCACTAATGTGTATATTTTGTGCCTAACGTATTTAAATGGGCACGTCTCAGATCTGACAAAGAGAGCCATCTAGATAATGTGAACTGCAAATTGATAGGTGTACAAACATGGAGAACAGAACCTCACTGGCCCTGGGGCCATATAATGTCCTTACATTAATCTAAACCTTGATGACATGGCAATGATACAAGTCACTCCCGTCGTATTTGACTGTTGGAAACGTCCAGTTTCTCTCTAGTCACTTATTGCATCAGTCTCTAGTCATCTGACCTGAACAGCACTTGTCTTGAAACAAACATGTTCTGGAACATAATTTGTGCACCCAGATTCATAATGCCTCACCTCCACTCTGCTTTTGGGGTGCTGATCTAACTGTGTGAAACCATCTTGCTCCTATTGACTTCAATGACAAAACACACACTGATTTGAATAGGAGCAGGATTGGAGTGTACAGTGCTGTGGTTTCCGCTCGTGTGACCTCAATCATTTTTGAACAGTTAGATGTTGAGTTGCATGCCCCTAAATGCTAGGTTTTAGGAGCAAGCTGAAAAGCTGTTTAACACATGAGTTGCTAGACTGAAACAGGTACCTCATGCATTTGTGCTCTTGTGTGGTTATGTCCCTGATGAGTTCTGTTTTTGTTGCTTCACAGGATAAGAATGGTCTAGCCACGGCATTGTTAATAGTCTATTTGGACAGCGCTTGCAACCTTCCGGTAAGTACAGAAGTAACAAGCAGCCTATACTCCTAATTTAAAAAAAAAAAAAAAAGGGCAGCACTAACTTTTGGAAAATATATTTTCCACTGATACAGAAAAATCACTTTGAATACTCAAATGGTGAATATGATGCACAGAAGTTCAAAAACCAGAAATACCTCAAGGTAAATACATATATTTTCTCAATACCCCATAAGAACACATGCTGTATTACACAATATTTAACAGGTCGGGCTGGTGTCCACTAAAGGAAAACATTTCAACCATGTCAGGGATTGGAATCTCAATAACCATTGTTCTCTAAATCAGTGGGCCAGAGCCATCTCTGGTATAACTCCATTAGCTCCGTCAATGGATACAGCGTGCTGCTTTTCTGTGATTTTAATTCTGACACTGTGTAAGTGAGGGAATGTGAAACAATACAATACTCACCTACATTCTTAACCAAACAAACCCATCATCCTTACACAATAAGAGAATCCAGCCATTGGACTAATTCAGGGGAAGGTAACCTATGGCACGTGTGCTGAAGGCGGCACGCGAGTTGACTCCCCTGCCCGCCCCCCGTGGCACTCACACTGCCTGGGTCCTGGTCACTGGTCCGGGGAGATCTGCATTTTAATTTAATTCTTAAATGAAGCTTCTTAAACATTTTAAAAACCTTTTATTTACTTTACATACAACAGTAGTTTAGTTATATATTATAGACTTCTAGAAAGAGACCTTCTAAAAACATTAAAATGTATGACTGGCACATGAAACTTTCAATTAGAGTGAATAAACGAAGACTCGGCACACCACTTCTGAAAGGTTGCCGACCTTGGGACTAATTCCTACTCTCGTCTCCACTGCTCTAAGGCTTTCTACTCTTATGGTGTCCTTTCAGTTCAATCTCTGTAAACTTCCATCCTTCCAAAATGGGCTAACAGAACCTTCCTTTTTTCTCAGAAATGGTCACTGGCTTCCTGTCTCCTTTAGAATCTAGCACAATCCCTTTCTCTTAGTATTTGGAGGAGTTTCCAAAGCTACCCTACCATATTGAGCTCCTCCTTCTTTTCCCTTCCACTTATTCCCTGTACTTCTCAAATGTTTTGTGTGTCTGTAAAGCACGTACCTCTCTTGGCTTTCTGTAATCCGACCAAGACACATCTCTTCAACTACACCAGCTTGCTCTTTTTTCAAGCCAACTATACATCCATTCCACAAAATCTTGAGTTAATCCCGTTTGACTGGTTGAGCTCAGGTGTTCTGGATTACACAACATAGACTGTAAGATTTCTACATTACTGTGACCATTGGATTAAATCCTGCTTCCCTTCAGGGTCACTCCCATGCTATTTTTGTTGTCATTGTCATACACTTAGATGGGAAAGGAGAATTAAGTCTTATCATCTTCACCTACCCACCTTATTTTGGTCATTCCACAGTGGGCTGTAGATTCCCATTTTCTATGCTTTATTGCCTATACCAGTTTCTCAACAACCGGTCTGTGGACACGGAAGGCAGCAAGCTGGTGCCTGACAACAAGGTTCAGAAACACTGACCTATACCCCAATAAATGCGGGACTGTTGCACAGCCTTTCAGTATGAGTCCAAACAGGATCCTATGGGTTCTCCTCAGCATCAGGGAGAGGGTGCTGACACGAGGGATATATTGTTTCCTTAAGAGTACCATTGTAGGTTTTTGGGGTGGGAAACAATAGCCCATGGGGGCCTGTGTGGTGGTTTTGGGTTTGTTTGTTGTTTTTTTTTCTCCTCTTTGCTGGGGGCCCAGTGTTATCCATCCTGGGAAGGAACTAGACTCCATTGGGAAAGTGCATCTTGTCATGAAGCTTCAAGGGCTGGCACTCTGGCTGCATACACAATGAATCCAGATTCTAGGAAAATCCCCTCACTGGGACCTGAGCCTCACTGAATCGTGTGGGTAGCTGTATGAATGTGGGAATCTTTGCGGCTTTTTTTTCTCCCCACTTGTCTTCCCTCCCAAAAAACTCCTACGTTAATATCTGCCACCTGTTTATATCCAGAATGCACAACAGTTTGGCTTCAATCTGAAACTTGGATGGCAGGAGATCTAAATACGGTGTTTAAATTGTAGCAGCAGTAAGTAGCTCAGCAGCAAGGCGTGCAAATCCAAAACTTAAGTTACTTAAGAATGGTCCAGAATGTACCTTACATTTATGTTCAAACTAGCACATGATTTGGGTGATGGCGTCATACCATTTTTCATTCCTTGCTGCATATGCTGCCTTCCCCTGCAAACAGTTGCTCAGCTCATGTTGAACTGACACAGTTGGATAAGATGGTGCAAAAATATCTGAGCAATATCTGGTTCAAGGAGGTGGCCAGGCTACTTGCTGGTAACCATCCTCTTTGGGGGGGGGGAACCCCCAAAATACTGTCAAGATTTCTGTTAAATATTTAAAGTGGGATTTAGGAGAGCTGGCTGCATAATTCCTATTAATTTTAATGGAAATAGGTTGCCCAAATCTCAGCCTGAAAGTTTAAAGTTAGGGTTGCTTTTTTCCCCCCAGCTAAATATTGCAGATTAGCTAAAGCAGAAATGATTGCTGGCTGAAAATGACTAATAACTGTCTCCTCTCCTTCTTTTAAAAACAGAAGATGGACCGGGACCCTTCCTCCTACGTGCAGCTCACAGTGGGTAACAAAATTCAGAAAAGCAAGGTGAGCTGTTGAATCCTTCCATTTGTCTTAAAACATTACTTTTTACATGAAGCTATTTTTCCCAGGAACCCAACAGATACATGAAGCTATTTTTGATGCTTAGCTGGCTTAAAAAAAGTAACTTGTGAAAGTGACCCACCAGAGTTCTAGACATGAACACAGCTGTATGGCCTATAGATCACAAATGGAAGGACTGCACTACTTCAGGCATGGCTTTTGGTTTGTATTTCAAGTAAAGCTTGAATTTAGAGAGAGCAATTTATTTATTTTTTTTAGCGTCTGCTGTACAGACACATTTTATGTTGTGATTAACAGGTGACATGAGCCAATACAAGTGTGTTACCAGAACATAGTGGCTTACCAAATTCTTTCATTGTGTGGCTTGCGCCTAGGTAGTGTGGTCATCGCGTCGACCACATCCCTTCCCACTGATGTCAGGCTGGTATCTGTCCCTGTCATGAGAATTTATTCTCCTCTCTATTATATTTGAAACCAGTTCCCATCACAGTCTCTTTCCTTCACCCTCAGCCAAATTAAAATGAATCTCTTCTCACTCCCCTCCTGGATCGTTTTCCTCTTTACAATAAAAATCCACTTGCACTGAGTTCCTTCTCCTCAGTTAATCAGTTCTCACCTTGACAAACATTAATAAATACCTGCTCAAGTCAGTCCTTCCCATTAACTCCCTTTGACTTCCTGCCCTGCAGTCACTTTTATCAAATACATTTCTCTCACTTCCAGACAAACTGGAGTGAATCCTATTCCCTGTGCACACAAGCTCAGTTTGCCTGCACTGAAACTCAAATATTCTCCCGTTACATCAGTTCCAGCCACATGTACCCTCCACCAACGAAATTTGGTTTTACCCTAATCCTTGCCCCTTCAGATACCTGCAGCCCCTTCCCAGGTTCTCACTTCAGTCATCTTCCTCCTCTCTGCCCCAAACCAATTATCTCTTCTCAGGAGCATCAAAGGACTCCTCTCCCCCATCCCCAGCCAGTAGGCCCTTCTGGCAGTGCCCTTGGGGTCGGCAGAGGCAGTCTGTTTTATGGAACAGCCTCAGCAAAGGCCCTACTGGCAGTCCCAGCTCTCTTTGCTTCTGAAGTAGTCGCACACAAAGGGTTAGAACCTGCAACATCACATACAGACCACTGGGTGGGCTTCTGTGCTCTCCAGCCTGAGAATCTCTGCTTCAGCCTCTGTATCCTTCATTTCTACCTGCTGTACCCAGTGGAATTCAGTGCTGGTGACCATGGAAGCCACTTCCTGTTATGTGGGAGGTTCCATTTGGAAGCAACTAGTTTTTGCTTTTTATTTTGAAAGGATGAGAAGAATCCTGACATTGCAGGTTATGGGAACGCTAGTAGAGCCGATTATAACCCGACTGACCTGTCTTGGCACTCGCTTGTTCTGGCTTTGCCAGCCAGAGACCGTGTTTCTGTGCGCTTGTCTGACCTGGGGATTGCACTGTCTTTATGGCTTGGATGTAGCATCATTTGGATAAAACAACGGCAACAGAGAGATTTCCAATCCTACATCATTGTCCTATGTCTGTGTATAAATTCTAATAAACACTTGGACAAGAACAAAAAGCTAAAATACCACAATCCTCTTCTTTCTACAGACCTGCAAGTTCAGTAAAGATCCTGTGTGGGGCCAGGCTTTCACGTTCTTCGTCCATAGTGCTCAGTCCCAGTCACTTCATTTGGAGGTGAAAACGAGTTTTTCCTTTGCCTTCTCTGAATTCATAGTCTTTGCCTGTTTACAGTGGATGTGATGCAGCTTTGATTCAGCTTCATTCCTCTACATGCCTGCTGGGATTTGTGTTTGAGCTGGAACACTCTTTGGACTGTGTGCTCCCTTTAGAGGGAGGAGGACTGAAGGATTAAATGAATTCTCCAGCCCCTGCAAAAATCTCTGCCAGTTCTACTACTATGGGGGTCTCCCCAGTCACAGAGATGCATGGGATTTGCCCTTAAAATACATCAATTGGTTGTGCTTTCTGGAATGTTGGCATGGCCTGTCTGAATGTATCCATAATCAATAGTAGGCCCTACAATAGACAAACGCCTTCTTTCCACATTTTGGTCTGTTAAGCTATTCCAAACATCTAGCTTTGCTGTATACATAATACATACCTTCTTGCCTTCTAACAAAAACCTCTTCTTTCCAGATAAAAGATAAGGAGCGAGAGAATGCGCTGGGAACCTTGGTTGTATCTCTCTCCCACTTGCTAAAGGATTCTGAGATGACTCTTGATCAGAAATTTCAGCTGGATCATTCTGGTTTAGACAGTTTTATTAAGATGAAACTTGTGTTGCGGGTATGTTGTTCCTCTTTCATATACCTTTTTTACTTTGATTCCCCAGAAGAAGCCTGAATGTCACTGAAATCTCTACTCCATGGCCTGTCTAGATACGTTTTTTAAAATCTGTACATCCCAACAAATAATGCAACATAACTGCTACCAGTTATGAAAAGGTATGCTCAGATTTAACCGGAACTCAACAAACTACACAAATCGGTCCTGAAGAATAACACCCAAACTAAACTGATGGTATTTCCTAACTTAGTCATTGCCAACAAATACAAGAACTACATCAGATTCAACCCATGAACTGTATGTGCCCTACCCAATAGAATAGGATTTTTATTTTAGCAAACTGTTGCTGAGTGTTTTCCTAAATATACACACTACTTATTTTACCATTTAACTGCAAGACTAGGGTGCAAAATGATGTGGCAGTGGTAGCTATCCTACAGTTAAGATTGAAGCTAGCTTCTCATTGGAAGCCTGATTTCTCCCCCTTACTTCCCCTAAAAGAAACTGGGCCCTCTGAAACTTGGTATGCTGCATTTCATCCCAGTTAGTATGTATGTGTGGTGTCCTCTTCTCACCATTTTCCTCACCACCGCCACCCCTGGGAAGATTTGGTAAAAGTCAAGAGTTTTTTTTTAAAGATATTTGTTTTTTAAAAAATAATCTACAGTTAGGCTGCTAAAATGAATATTTAAACACCTAAATAAGTGACCTGATTTCAAAAGTGCTGAACACCCAGGAGCCCCAGTGGCAGTTCAGGCCTTTTATATAAGTGGCCTAAACCTGCCTTCAGTAACCTAACCCTAAACGCGTCCTCTCCCTGCCCCTATATTGGCCATAGTGTTTTGAACATTTTTTCCTGACCTTTGTTAGGAAAGGTGACCAGCAGGAATCAGCTGCTATGATGCTAGGTAGGTACACACACATGCACAGCAAGTGATTCGTCCCTACCCCAAAGAGCTTCCAATTTCAATAGAGAAAATTGGAAGTAGATTCCCATTTTCCAGATGGGGGAACAGAGTCACAAAAACATTGGAATAATCAATGTCTCATAGGGAGTCTGGATAGCAGAGCTGGGATTAGAACCCAGTTTTAGTTGCGGTTCAGCACCTTTAGTACAAAATCATCCCTTTACTTGCATAGAGAGAGAAGGGATGAAATTGGGGAGCGGTGACGGGGTGTAATCTAATGAGAGTAACTTCCTAGAGTTTGGCAAGTGTTCCAAGGGCAGCAGTGAAAGCCCCATTCCTAGGAGTTCTTAGATATAATATGTGCTATGAAACACAATCATGGGCTGGCAGAAGATGGTCTAGGACGGGTTGGCAACCTATGGCACGTGAGCCAAAGTCAGCACGTGAGCCAATTTTTAATGGCATGCTGGAGCCTGCCGGGACTCCAGCATGCCATTAAAAAATCCTGCCCAGCTCGGCCTGCTGTCCTCTGCTTCCCCCCAGCAGGGGCAGGGAGCAGAAGCATAGCCATGCGTATGGGGTGGCAAATGGCCCCCCTCTCCTGTCACGGCAAGCCGCGGGGTCTGCGCTTCTGGTCCAGAGCACCAGGCCAAGCACAGCAAGCTGCTGGCCCCTCCTCTGCCTTCTCCCCTCCCCTGGAGCCCTGCTGCTGTGCGCAGCACTCTGTGGGTTGGGGCTGTGTGCTCCTGCAGAGCAGCGTGTCTAGCTCTGTGTGGAGCCTCATGGTAAGGGGTCCAGGGCTGGGGCGGTTGGATAAGGGGTGGGGGCAGTCAGGAGACAGGGTGGGTTGGATGGGGAGGGGGTCTCTGGAGAGGGCTGTCAAGGAGTGGGGGGGTTGGATGGGGCATGAGAGTCCCAGGGTCTGTCAGGGAGTGGGGCTGTGGTAGGCGTCAGGGCAAGTCAGAGGGGGGGGGGGGTACTTGGAGCCAAGGAGGGGTCCTGGTGGGAAGGGCAGTTAGAATGGGGGTCTCTGGCAGGGAATTGGAGGGACGGAGTTGGGTGGATGATTGGGGTTCTGGGGGTCCTGTCAGGAGGCAGGGGCTTGTGGAGAGGTTGCGGGCAAGGCAGGGATGGCTGGGGGTGGGGTGGATGGGTTGGGAGTTCTGGGGGTCCTGTCAGGGAGCAGAGAGTGGTTGGATGGGGCATGGGAGTCCTGGGGGTCTGGCTGGGGACAGGGGTGTGGACAAGGGTCAGGGCAGTCAGGGAATAGGTAGGGTCCAGTGCGGGGACAAGGAACAGGGAGACTTAGGGGGTGGTGTCCTGGAGGGCAGTTGAGGGAGGGGGTAGTCAGGAAACAAGGAGCAGGGGGGTTGGGAGTTCTTAGGGGGATAGTCACCCAGCCCTCTCCTCTGAGCCCTGACCCCCCCCACACACACACACACACTGCCCTCTGCCTGCACATACCCCAGACCCCTGCCCTGAGCCCTGTACCTCCCTCATACACACCCAGCCCTCTGCTTGACTCCATTTCCCTCCACCCCTCAACGAGTCTAGCCCTGACTCCAGCCCTCTGCCCCCAGCTGCTGGCCCCGCACGGCCTGCTGCTGGTCTGGGGTTCTGGCTGCCGGACCCTTGCCAGCCAGGGTCCCAGCTGCTGGCCTAGGTAAACAGAACCCCAGACCAGCAGTGGGCTGAACAGGCCGGCAGCATAAGATCAATATTTTAATTTCATTTTAAATGAAGCTTCTTAAACATTTTGAAAACCTTGTTTATTTTACAATACAACACTAGTTAAGTTATATAATATATAGACTGAGACCTTCTAAAAAACATTAAAATGTATTACCGGCATGCAAAACCTTAAATTAGGGTGAATAAATGAAGACTTGGCACACCACTTCTGAAAGGTTGCTGACCCCTGGCCTAGGATAATCTTAACAGGAAATCAGGACTGTGCACTTCAGAATGAGCATGCGCTTTAATATTGACATTAATGACTAGCTGATTTTCTATCTCGCTTGATTTTAGGTCTTGTGCATCAAGGAACCTGATCCACAAAGCACCTATACTGGTGTTAATGCCTTGAAGCAAGTTCCTGTACCTGCAGCAGAGAAGGGTGGAAACCAGTGCAAAAATCCCCTACCATCAAAAGCAGAACCCTCCAAAACGCCCTATGTGAGCAAAGACTCTGGAGTGCCTGAATCCAAAGCAGCTAAGGAGAGCAATGCAGATCTTACTGGATCTGAGAACCCAGCAGGCCCTGCAGTAAATGAGACTATTGCTGAGCTTAATGCACCTGCAGAGGCACACAATCTGGAACCCCAACCGTTGGTAACTCTACCCACAAGAACCCTGGACCACAATGCTGCCGCCAGTGTTGCTTCATTGGACACTCTCACCTCTTCATGCTTTGAATTAGATCACAGCAATCTGAACATTAAGTATGTATCTTCTAACGCTTGAGTTTTGCTTTACCTGGACACCCTTCTTTTTATAGGCTTCTACGTACAAAGGAATGTTTGAGGTCTCAGCCCACAGCACTGACTCGAACTCCAAGGATTTAGCAGGGAACTTGTGTAAACATTTCAGTCAGGAGCAAGTAAACTTCAGTCAAAATCAGATCTGTGTAAGCAGATGCAGCTCTCTTTGCCTTTGGTTTTCAAGGGAATTGCGTCTCCTTACACGAAGGCTGAATTTAGCTTTATGCATTTAAGGCACTCCACAGGCTTCACGTAGTAAGTCCCACATCCCAGCATTGACAAATACACTTGACTCAGGTACAGTAAGCATATCTGGCATTAAAGGTAAGGCTAGAGCTCCAAGTGTAATACACACTAAAGTGAAACCTTTGCGAAGTGACGCAAACACATTAAAGATCAAGTAGGTTTGGCTGACGTTTTCCCAGCCACTTTTGAAAATGGAATAACTTCGAACAGTTTTCACAATCCGTGCACGGATGGTTTCATTAGGAGGCCGGGAAAGTGTATGAGAGCCAGTACTGCCATCAGGTAAGGTCTGGCCCATAGGAGTCTGTGGCTTTGTATGTATAATTCCCTTTTGAGAAATTTTAGTCACTTTGTGAGCTGAAAGAAGCACAGAAGTTTCTGTCAATCAAGTAGAAGCATCAAACCAATTTCAGCTGTTAGTTTTAACCTTTTAAAGTCAATACTTCCATATATTGGAAGTCCTGTTAATTTAAAATAGGAATTTATGAATCTTTAATATTCCAGGTGATACACAGAGACATGACCCCCAAACAAATTCACTAAGCAGATCATTACACACATACTGTACTTATTAAAGAGCACTTATAATAATCAGATACTTAAATTATGGAAGCATATGCTGTCATTCCTATGCTGATACCGATACCGATATAATAAACACAATGACCATTCTTGGCATTAAAATGAGCATTTCTGGTAGAGGCCTTGTAGATCACTCATTCTATAGGAACAAATGGAGGATACCAAGACCAGGTAAGTGCTGTCCTTGGAAAACTGGGTTTACATTTTTCAAGGTGAGATGTATTGTATGTTTTGGTGAGTGACTGATTTAATAATACACTGGATTTCAATGCATTTTTAATGTAGTTTTTCCCCATTGTCGTGAATTGTTCAACTGAAAATGGACCTCAACCCCTGTATCTTATAGCACACACCTCGTGTACTGATCTTATGCATCTTGATGCCAAACTGAAAATCCTGACAATGTAACAACTGTCTTACAGTGGAACTAATCAAACTGCAGTGCTCCTGGGAGAGATCCAGCTCACTGTGCGATATGCCTCTTTGCGACAGAGTCTCATTGTGATGGTAAATAGTTGCAGGTAACACTTACTGTTTGTATTTACCTATAATCTAAATGAACATAGGATTTTTTGTAAATATTAATGCTTCGCTTCAATGTATCTTTCACATGCAGTGTACACAACACAGCAGTGCTAACATTGCTGTAGGAAACATTTGCTGACTCAAACTGTGCAACTTTGCTAGGCACAAACACAAAAATCACATTTCATCAACCTAGTATTCTGTCTCTGATAGCAGGTTCAGTGGAAAATGTCCACTATAGGATTTGTTAAAATTATGGAATAACCTGCCTGTACAGTAACTTTCTTACTACCCCCTGGAACAGAGGGGTGTTGGCCTTGATTTTCAAGAATAGATGCCTACAGTTAGATTACTACATCCCTACTCATTTCTCAAAAGCAGTGTATCCAACAGCTCCCAATCAACTCAATGAATCTGGAAAATTTTATATAACTGAATTTGAAACACCTAAAATCATTCCTTGCTTACACGCCCGCCACCAAGACTATTACTTTTATCCTCTAGCCTAAGTTTGGCCTGACTTTTTTAGTTCAGAATGTACATAGTAAAGAGGCTCCCTACCGTATCAACACAGACTTATGTTCTTTTAAAAGAAACTTGATGCCAGCTTCTAATCGTGGAGTAGATCCATATGTTCGTGTCTACCTGCTTCCAGATAAAAGATGGGCAAGCAGAAAGAAGACTACTGTTAAGAAAAAAACACTGAACCCCCATTATGACGAGAAGTAAGTAGGAAACTTCATCTAATCACTGCTGAACTATTAACAGAAAAGATTAAACTAATTATTATAAAGCTCTTTAGCAGGCACTCACTCTACCTAATGAAACAGTTTGCATAGCTGTATGCATCTGTTGTACATTAAGTCTTTTGCACCATATAGTCCTTTCAGCTTTTCTACAAAACTTACTGTTAGGGCCTGGAATTTGCCTGTAATTAAAGTATTTAGGCAGAACCAAACACCAGACTTCCCTATATTTCTAGGGACATCGCTCCCTCCTGCCTTTCCAGAGTTCAGTGAATGCTGCTGCTTGTCTCTTAATGTGGCTTATTCCTGTTGTATCCCTTCTTCTTGCATGTAACTCTTGCCTGGTGCACCAAACCCTTCCTTTGAAGCCCACTGATTCCTTCCACACTTCCAAAGACTTTAAAAAGTCACCTTTCTGAGACTGGTCCTGTTGGTTTGTTATATGCCTAAATTACATGATCTAGTTTAGGTTGTAAACCATATTTTCTGTCCATTTGTATAGGGCCACACTTAAACTAGTGCTTAAAACATCAATACAAATAAGTGTAACCTGCTACTCAACTGTTCAGCCAACATTTTTGAAAAAGTGACTTTAGGTGCCTCAATTTTTGGAGCCCCACTTGACACTTGAGGTGCTCAGCACTTTCTGGAGATGGAGAGACCCTTTGTCTCAAGGTGGGCCATGCAAAATCAATAACTATTGAAAACTCTTAACCCATGACTTCTTAACTGTGAAATTGCTGTTTCTTACTCCCTGGATGACTGCTGTGTATTTGCCTCTCTGCTCCTTTGAAGACTCACCACTGCTGTCAGGAACGCTTCCTCTTCTCTCCCATCCCTCTTTTTAGTATCTCACAAGTCCTATACTACTTGTAATGCAGTTCAGGAAATAGATAGTATTCACTATCTCAAAACACTCCACCTTACAAACCTGACATTTTTGGAAAAACTTTAGCCATGCTGAAACTCACTCTTCCCTACATAGCACCTCAGACCTAATTTTGTCTTCAGTTTGGATGACTGGCATAGCATGTGCCAGAATCGTGACTAAGAGCTCCATTACCCTACTTCTTTTGTCTTGCCTTAATGACACAGGGTTAGTTTATTTCAGGATCATCTCTCCCCACCCACTCTCACCCCCCGCCCCCCCGCCCCCCCCCCCCCCCAAGTCCCACACACACAAGGGCTTGATTGTGGGCTGCTTCCATTAGATGATGGATTTTGTCCTGTAGACATTCAAATTCTGCATATGGGAGAACATGGCCATAAATAGCAGTTCATCCCAAACATGTCTTCTGTATTGCCCATGTTCTCTTGCTGTGGTGGGAAGTGCTAATCAACCCTCAAATGATGTATTCTGCCATTGATCTAGAAGGGATGTGTGTGTAACAACTAATAAGGTTAATAGGAGTTCACTATGGAAATACTACTACCAAAGACAAGTAGGGATCTACTCTCCACTGAACAGGTAGAGTCTGAGCTTTCCAGACTGGTGCAAGTTGCTCTGATCAAATATAAAACTCCTGTTTTGGACGCTAATGTTAAGGTTTGTATCCAAATAGATAGTGAAGTTCTCAACCTGTGTTTAGGACTCAGTATACCTTATCCTGTAAAGCACAGCCATACTGTCTCTCCGCAATACTAGTTTGTTCTGACCACTGACACTTGTGTCTAGCTTTTGGCTTTTATTAGTACTGTTCGACTTCATTGATTCTGGTCTCTTTATCAGCATGCACTTTTTGAAAAAAATTTTAGATTTGAATTTTTTGAAGCTTTGGAAGAAGTTAAGAAAAGAACACTAGACGTTGCAGTGAAAAATAGCACACCGTTTATTTCACGTGAGAGAAGAGAATTGGGAAAAGTAAGTTTTAAACCATGAAGTACTATTCAATATTAAACATTTATTCTGAAAGTCTTTACCATGGATGCTGACTGTACATCTGTTCATACTCTAACTTTTGTACAAGACTTACACTTAAACTGTTTTCTGGCCTTCAGTATCACAAGTGATAAAGCTTTCTGCCACTAAATTATAGTTCCAGCAGGTAGGACTGGCCAGGAAACAATTCTTGGAAATCTTTGTGTGCCAAAATAAGATGAAAAGCCAGAAACTCAATTTTTTGTGGAACTGGAATTCTGCAATAGTTTAGTAGAGAGAAAAATTATGCTCCCTGCCTGCCAAGGAACCAGGGCTTCCCTGCAATTTGCCTGATAGGCTGCTGAGGCATGGGAATAATTTTAACAGAAAATGCACTGGCAAAACTAAAATTTCCTGTCAGTCACTCCAGTGGAAAATTCCTGAGCAGCTGTGCTCAGTGCTGAGGATGGTAACAATGTTTAAAGCTCAGCTCCTTGGAACTGGAGTGATAGCTTTAGAATTCTGACTGGAGGAGAGGTTAACAGTTTACATTTACAAATTTGTTAGCCAAGTTTAAATGTATATGTTGGCTATAAAATATGGCTTATTTTTTTTAAAAGGTGCTGATTGACCTGTCAAAGGAAGATTTAATCAAAGGCTTTTCACAATGGTAAGTTTCTTCATAGCATCAAAGCTTGCTAATCACTGCATCTTCAGTGAAACACCTTGATTACAAATACGCTACTTTATCTTAATTATGGGCCATATGTTTTGTAATTTGAGTGAACAGCCCATTATCAAATGTAAAACTAACTAGAATTAGCTTGGATACCGAACCAAATTTAAATGGTTAACTTGTTTACTAGTACAAGACCTGCTTGAAACGTATTCTGAGAGGATTAATAAACTAAGGATATTTTGTAGATTAATGTGGAATAGTTACATTAAACTTGGGGTGAAAACAAAAGTAGCACATTAATAGGGCCTTGTTTGCTACAAGGCACTTGATTTTTCATAACTCGGAGATAAATATATTAAACAGCAATACTGATTCTGATAAGTTTTTTTTCTCAGTATTACTGTATAGGAATTATTAAACATTAAGGTGTTCAAGATCATGACTGTCTAGTTTCACATTTGAAAACTTTAGTGATCATGGTTGAGGCTACAGTAGGAACAAGAAAACACTGCAGTATTAGATACTTAAGAGTACCTGCTCCAAATTTTTAAGATAACCTGTGTGTGCAGTTTCAGTTTGAAATCAGCTAGAGATGTCTAGCCACCAGACATGCACCTATTTTTTGGTTACAAACTTAGTTAAGATTCAGACAGGTCAAAAAGGCCTTAACCTAGCTTCTAAATTATTTCTATTGCAAGTTTACCCTGCTTTGTTTTAGAGTTTCTAATAAGTGCTGGAATTAATAGCTTCAGCTCTTTTCTCCTCTCCCACCTGCACCCCCATTCCATCCATGTTACACAAAGAAAAGCAGAAGAGCTGTGTTGCTGTTTCCCACACCCACAGAAATGAATGTTACACTACAACAGGGACTGGCAACCTTTCAGAAGTGGTGTGCCAAGTCTTCATTTATTCATTCTAATTAAAGGTTTTGCATGCCAGTAATACATTAACGTATTTAGAAGGTCTCTTTCTATAAGTCTCTACATATAACAATCGTTCACTTATATATTAAAGTAAATAAGTGGTGTTTTTTTTTTTACATTGACTTGTGTGCCACTTTCAGTGCATGTGCCATAGGTTGCCCACCCCCGCACTAAGAGAAGAGTTTGAAAAACATGAAGCTGAACTCAGCTTGTCTCTTTCACCAACAGAAGTTGGTCTAATAAAAGATCTCACCCACCTTGTGTGTCTCTCACACATACAAGTCAAACTCCTAGAGGGCACTTGTTAAAACAAAACTATACTAGGCTTGTTTTCTTATAGGTGCTTCTTTCAAATATAGTTTTTAAAGACAGCAAATTATGTCTCTTGCAGGTATGAGCTGACAGCAAAGAGACGGAGCAGAAGATGATGTCCTGTATCGTGTGCCTTTTATACAATAACTATTTACTCTTTATATTGATGTGTATATATGTATATTCTGTAACTAATCTATTTTAAAACTTCAGAATATTGTACACAAAGCATGTTGTGAGGTGAAATGTTTATAGTTTACCTTTTTCAATGACTGGCTATCGTTTTAGAAAAGGTGAGAATACAAGAAATTTAAATCTTCAGATTTAGACTGGCTCTAAATGTGGTGTTAGGTACTCAAGCATTTGTTCTTGAATTAGTCCTACAAGGCATATCTTCCAAGAAACTTTGGTTTCCATACTTGATCATTTAAACAAAAATATCTTTAGTCCCAAGAGTACAGCAGGTCTGATTTATTTTGTATCTTAACAGAATGCATTAAACTACGGCAGGTGCAGAACAGAGTTTCAAAACACTCCATTACAAGATAATGGTTCAAAAAGAAATAGTATCTAGACTCAGATTGTAATAGCTTAACTGTCCAGGAGCTTTTCATAAAGCTGATTATAGGTGCTATCTGGAAAGAGATATATCTGTAATGAGCCACCAAAACAGGATGAAACTGTGCCAAATTATCAACAGGGTTTTAATCTGATGCCTTAATGTTGAAAATTTTATTACTGAACTTTGTCTTGTGAAACTTGCTAATAATACACAGTACACTTATAAAACTGTAGTTATCTTTAACAGATTTTTATTTAAACATGGGTCAGGTATGTACCAAAATACTTACAGGAATTCAGTATATTTTTAAAGTTTCAAAATGTATAATAAATTGTTTAAAAATGATCGTTTTAGTCTTGCTTGTGAGACAAATGCAACCTGAGCCAAGATCTGGCTCCCAGAAGCACAGCTGGCTCAAAAGACCAGTGCAAGCTTTCTACTCTGCATTTGAAAGCTAGTAAGTTTCAAATATCTGTTTTCTAATGTAAGATATTACCGACTTACCACAGTCTGGCTGAATCACAGAACGTCTGCTCCCAGAACTATGACTGTCATCCCAAAAAGCCTTTACAGCAGCCAACTATGAGTCCAATAGCGGGGTAAGCATCAAATAAATAAGTCACTAATTCATACAGCAAGAACTGGATCTTATGCTTGAATTCTATTACAGTATTTTCTGCAGTGAAGGGATTCTACTTTTGAGTAGAAGTTAAGGGCTTTAAACATCTGCAGCATAGTTCTACATGTACTAAAATTTACAACAGAAACTATTAATCCTTTCGCTTCTGGATCTACCAAATCCACCCAGGGATGGTGTAGAGAAGGGTGGACTGAAGCTAAGTTTCCTGTTCCTTCTTTTTTCTGACTATATTTATGCTTTCAGGACCATGATCTCTTCCCTAACCTGGTCATGGACTAAGTGCAGCAGTAAAAGTTTTTATTCAACTTTTATTTTATTCAAAACATTATAAAACTGTACATCAAGATCAAATAGGCTGGAGGTAGCTGTAAATGTATTAATAATTAGTCCTACTTACAGCTGAGTTTTACACATTTAAAATCTTCATTGAGCTAGCAACTTCAGACTGTGCACAGCCGGTACAATGTCATCTAGATTACTGATCTCTGAAAACAAGTTAAAAGCACAGGAATGACACTTTGTAGGCCATATCACTACTGTTTCTGTATACAAGTTGAAGTTTTCACTTCAGTTAGAAATGTTAGAGAAAATAACATTGTCCTTGACAGCCCATCACCAGAGGGAACTTAAGCTGTTCGTGCAAACCCATCCCATCTACTCCTGAAGCTGAGGGACAAGTCGGTCAAGCCCACTTTTTCCACGCTTGTTGCCCGATCAGTTTCAGCAGTGCTACTGTTGGTACTAATAAATTTCCTGCTGCAAGGCCTGGGGAAGGGTGTGTACCCTCAAACTAGCAAGAATCTAGACATTTTCATCAAAACTCTTCAACCAGAAATCAGGCAGACAGTGCCACATATGTGCAGCATTAACTGCTGAGGGGTGAAGAATTTAGTTAAGTGACAAACTGATCTCTTCTGCATGACTGACTATATACTTCAACAGCAGTTCTCACCCAGGAACACATGATCCAAGATGGGTTGGGAAGGGTCACCCACAGTCAGTGACATAGGTGAGCAAGTGCAGTACCAGTCAGGACAGTCATCATGACTTCTAAGGCCATATCCCCTGGTTCTTTGAGTTCTCAGGTCCCCCCCATGTGCCGAGCAGCTTAGTCTTTCCTCACTGCAGCATGGGTAGGTTAGCAACCCACAGCTCCAGATAAGCTAGCATGGGCTGTAAGCACCTCTAAACTTAGGCCAGCTGGGTGGTATGAGGCTATTATTCCCTTAGCTCCCATGTTAACTCTGGCTGTGTGCACAGCCCATCTTCACTGCAAACCTCATACTTAAAATCCAGTATCAACTTGTTCTACCCCACCTGCTCCCCCATCCTAGTGCCCGGCCACAAGCAATACCTGGCATGCTAGTAACAAGGGGCAACGGGAGGGAAGAGAAGTGGAGGCAGATGTTCAGTCACTGGCCCCACTCCCTGACTTTGGAATTAAGGCCTACGAACACCATGACTGTGTACACACATAACACATTGATGCGTCCACTGAAGGTGGAAAATTTCTGGCTGAAACCATTTTGTAAAACTGACTTACCTAAAACACACAGTAAATCTTGAATAAGTGCTTGAAATACTGGAAAGAAGTCTTCATGTTCTTCCAGTTTGTTGATAATACTGAAATGAGTCAATTGTAATTTTTTACAGTTATGGTCCTGCACAAATGACTTATACAAAGGAACTGTGCAAACTTATTATGTTTTGCCATAACCAAGGCAGAAGTTTCTGTAAGTGACATGGCTTTGTTCTTTACAACAGGGGTAGGGAGCCTGCAGCAAGTCTGTGCACCAGGGCCAGAAGCCCCGCACCCTCTTCCGGGGCTGGAGCTGCCCCCTCTCCCCCCTCCTCCCCCCACACACATACCCTCCCCCCAGGCAGAGCTCTGTGGGTCAGTGGCCCCTGAAGGGGAAAAAAAAAATTTTTTTCCCACCCCTGCTTTACAAGATTGGATTGGAGCAGTGGTCTGTATGTACAATTTAGTATGTTGTCTGATAGGGGCTAGTACCAGCTATTTCAGAGGAAGGTGCAAGAAATCTTGCAGTAGGGGACCATTATTAACTCTGGCTGTTCTTGTTATCTCTATAAATGTCCTGTTTAAATTCCTTTCTCCAATTATATCTTGAGCCAGTGAGTTTCACAGGCTGCTTGTAACCTGAGTGAAAGGATCCCTTTAATTTTCACTGGATGTCCTGTGGGGGAAGAGAAAGGCCTCATGTACCATTATCTACCTGCAGCTGCCTCTCATCACTTTCTAAGCTATGCACATTTTTCACAAGTGAAAACATTATGAATCAAACACAATTTTAAAAAAATATTTACAGGGAGCTCAAGGCCTGATCAATTCAATGAAATCAACCAACCAGTTTCCCCATGAGTATCCTATCCCATTAAGATGTTTTAGCTGTAACAGTAGTTCTTCCTACCAAACACATGCAATATTTGTTTTTTGTGTCTTGTAAAATTCACATCTTTAATAGAATAGGGGGTTTAAACTGACTATATTCAAGTAAAATATAGAAACTTTAGATCTTTGGCCTTAATTTTTACATTTTTTTTCCCCTCCCACTGCAACCTGGAAACATTTTCCTGAGGCAAGTTCTTCAGTTCATTTGTGTAAGAGTTAAAAATGGTGATGCTGAAAGTTATAAAGTAATCCTAACTAGTTCTCATAACTCAGTCATGTGTTATTACACTTGTTATAAAAGCCAAAATACCTTTGGATGTCTTGGGTCCCCAGCAGCTGCTCTACCTGTCCAGTCACATTTTCATTAATTACCTTACATAGCTTTCCAACAGTGTTCACCAGTACAGTGGGTGGGGCTGAATGATCTGGAAAGAACAAACATGTCAGCTTCCAAAATAGCAACAACATGGGAGAATTCCATGCACAAAGCAATTCTAGTATTCCTGCTTTCACTAACCTTTTCACACCTCTTTCTAAATACATCACATTTGAATATTCACAGCATACAGCAGCTGTAGAACTTGTAACTTCACATTATTAGCTGAAAACATGATCAGTATGGCTGTTTTAGAGTGAGGAATCTCTTAGCTCAAAAATCACTTCTGCTGCAAGGATTTCAAATTCAGTTGAAATCACATGGGTCTAAAGTGTGCTGAACTATTTAAGTCTAACTCCAGCAAGGATCCAACAGAAAAAAGCTCCACTTTTCCCAGTAACATTAATTCCTTCAGTCACTCAAGGTCCTCCTTTCCTATATATTTATTATGAAAGAATGCAACCTCCAAGGCTACCCAGAATTGCTAGAGGCAATGACCACAACCATCCATTTTGCCTCCAAAAAACAGGCTACACAACTGACCTTCATTCCCCAATATAATGGCTGATCAGTATTTTACTGACTGATGTACGTATGCACCCTCAAAGCAGCCAAAAAGCTAGTCCATATAGATAAGTCAAATAGGAAGTGTGGTGGGAAAGTGTCTTGCAGTAGCTAGTCCATGATCACACAAAAACCAGTACACAAGGTAGTTATTTGCTTCTGGGAGTAACTGAGTAGGTTCTCTTGAGTTGTACAGATCCATTTTTGACATTAATTTTTTGTAAAAAAAAGTACAAGGGAGAAAAAAAGTTAAGTAAGCAAGATATGGAAAAAAGACTGAAAATTGGGCATGGAAAAACAGTCACTGAGGAGAGTCATAAAAGATGTCTACAACAGCATGAGAATGGCTGTTAAGAGGACAGATTCAGTTATTTAAGTTGTAGTAACAATACATGCTAGAAGATCTCCAAATGCAAATGAAAATTGACTTTTTTAAAACTCTCAACCTTCAGGTAGCTAGAGTATAATGTACAAGTAAAACAATCAGAGGGTCAATAGATAGATGTAATATAAGATGTTAGTGTTTTTAATTAAATATTTTGAAAAAACCAGAAGCTTCCTTTCATTATTCAATCACCATCTCCTCCTAGTTACAGAATGCTGCAGGTCAAACAATCATCACACAGATGGCAGGGTGACAAAGTGGGAATTTTCTGTAAGTTTTTCAAATCCTGTGTGTGCATCAGTTTCCTTCTATACTTTGCTTTGCTCTCCAGTGGGGGTTAACATTGCTCTAGCACAGGTGTGTGTGTCATCTCACTGCCTGGGTGGAATGAAAAGTCATTAGGAAGTGGTTGAAATCGACCCAGATCAACATGGGATTCAGAGAGACAATGCAAGCGCCACTGACTTGTGAACTGACACACTTGGCAGAGAAACCAAGGAGAGACTTCAGCTCGAGAACAAAGGACTGGGATGTGACCACCAAAGGGTAAGTGCAGACTTCTGGTTCTGGACGAGGCTGGCTGCTCTCTCCCAGCGCTAACTAAAGAGGTCAGAGAGAGACAGGGCCTAAGATGGAATCTGCTACAACTTAACTGTTGGTTTGCTCTGGCTTGACCAGAATTGACTATGCTTTAACCTTTGTTAACCTAATGACTTTCCATGCTGTGTTCCAGTTGACTAATAAATCCTACTGTTTTGAAAAGCTGCTTGGGTATCACTGTAAATACTTGCTGAGGTGCATTAGTCTCGGCAAGTCTATACAAGGAGCCTATTTCAATTGGACTTGCTGGGCGGAGCTCATTGTGAGCTCAAGCCCAGAGCCTTGAGTCTAGGAGGCAGTGGTGCTTACCCTGAAGGAAGAATGGGACTCCTTGGGGCTTTGGCACACTGAAGGGTTCCTCCAAGCTGTGGCATAGCACCAGTCCTGTCCATCCATAACAGATGAGCTTCCCCTCTTCAAACTAAAGTGTGGTGACCCTGCCATGTTTTTATTTTTCTTCTCACAAACCCTTGTGACTGTATCATTTCACAACACAGCTAGTGCATCCTCTTCTCTGTGTCAAGACTAATTTCTTCTCAACCAACTTTTAGTTACTTGTAAAGTGACAAGTGAAAGGCAGTATGTCCTCACCTAGTTCTAAGAGCTCGTGGAGGTTTCTCATAGCATTGGTCATTTCTCCAAGCTTTGTGTAAACTTCATTCATTCGCGGATAAACTCCATTCAGAGAAGTCACGTCAAACAACTTTTGGAAGTGAGACACAATTGCGTACAATGTTTGTAACGAAGGCATCTGGCCGTTCTGTAACAAGCACAAGAAGTAACTTGTTAGAAAAAGTTAGCAATACCCTTTAAGCGATGGAACATATTTAAACTAGGCTCTGAAGAAAAATAAGACTTCTCTTATTAAAAGAATATTAGGAATGAATTTATTCAGACAAAAGACATACTTTAAAAGTTCTTAGCCAGAAGTGTCCACCAATGTTCTTTTCATATGAGGGTAACCTCACTTTAATAGTTTGGGGAATATATTTAAGGATTCTTTTTGCTAATTTAGAAATAGACAAAATAAGATAAGAGCTGAAATGATGATTACACATTTTAAGCCAAATCCATCCCTTGTCTGACTCCTTTGATTTAAACAGAGTCACACCTGGAATGAAATTATATTAATAGTTTTTGCCATAATATTTATTTTCATGCATCTTGCTCCGAAACCTTGTATAGGCTTTTGGATGCACAACTCTAATCAATATACAAGGAATACAAACAGGAATTTCAGAGTACCTTTTGATATGGAAAACATTAAACTTCTGAAAACTTACCTTTTCCTTATTTTCTACTTCTTCCAAGATTGTATCTACTATGAACTGTAGGTCTTCAACTCGAACGCATTCAGTGATGTTAGGTGTGTCTATAGTGTGCCAGGGTACCAACTCCACTGATAGCTTTCTCAGGGATCTATGCAAGTCCTTTAATAACAAATAATGTATCTGTTAAATAAGGCACAACTCTTAAAAAAGTAGAATACCAGGCAATTAATAATTTTATAAAATAAGAATTATGCAAACTGACTTAGTGCAAGATGCATAATCTAGATTTAGTTTCCATGAAACCAGTAAGCAGAAGCTCTTTGTTTATTCTCAGGCCCAAGCAGAACATCACTATTCTGTGTGCATGTGATTTTTTATTTTATTTATTTATTTATTTATTTTAAGTGCAGTTAGTATAATTTTGTTAACAGATCCTAGCAGTTTGTTACAGTGGGATTGGCTTAAAACATAAAATTTTTATTTATGCCAAAAAGCCAACAGTCTGGTAAGAAGGAAAAGATAGAACATTAGAACATAAAATACACAGAATATAAATTCTATGATTTTTTTTCAGGGACTCTTAAGAGTAATCCAAATGTGTTGTATGATGCAACATTTGAGTGGAGGGAGATATTTAATACTTTTCCATACCACAGGACCTATCCAGGATTATAGCTTGGTGAAAAACTGATTTTTCAATTCATTGGCAACTTCAGAAAGTTTTAAAAAAAACAGTTTCAGGTAAAATGAAAATCTGTTTCAATTTTGACCATTTTTACACAAATGATATTTTAAAAATAAAATTACAGGAAATTTTAGAACAAAGTTGTTACAAACTGAAGAACTGAAACACTGTTTTGAAATTAAACAAAACATTTTGATTTTAAGTTGTTTTGGGAAAAGGGGTTTTCTGTGAACCATCTGGCAAAAGACATGAATTTCCAAAGTGGTTCAGTGTCACCAAATTTCCATTTTTTCAACAAAAGTCACTTAGCTGTATCCAGGATACTACATTTATAAGGATACATGAATGAAGTGACTGGAATAATAATGTAAGAATTTTTTAAAAATTAAATTAAGCCATAACAAATTTGGAAGCTACATATGCTAACATAGAACATGGAAAGAAAGGGATGGTCACCAGATAAAGAATGCAAAGCTGAGTACAATAATTGATTACCTTTAGGGACATTAGCTGGTCTGCCCACATTTCCACTGTAGGAGGAAGGTGTTCAAAACCACATTCTTGTCCATTCTCTTTCATGTAATTTTGGACTGGACCTTTACTCCATTTATATATTACCAGAGGAGCTCTTGGACTACTTATAACAGAATCAATCTTGGACAGCACCTTTAACACCAAAGAAATGTTTTTATTGCTCAAATAATTAACACAATGCTGTTATTTAGCCTAGGAAATTATTTCATCGTTTTAATAGTTACTACTGTCCAGTGTGAATGTGTATCTGTATACTAATCTATGTAACTGATTCAAAGACAAAGATCTAGTCAGTCACATCACCATTTACAAGTCACTTACTAAAACATTTACTAACAGTAAAAAAGTGCACACTTCACAAGAGGACTAGAGAAAATCTTACAAGACTAGCTTCAAAAAGTTATTTTGCAGGCCCTCAAAACAGGTGTACACAAAAGGACAGAGTCTCACTCAGAGGTTTGTAATGCATTACAACACACCTCAACATCTGCTGCTATACAGACCTAAATTCAACCAATGAAATGTGCAAATTTTAGCCAGAATTTTTACATGCAATTCCATTGCAAGAAACCACTTGTTTCCTTTAGAAATTGTTTTCATGGCACTTACATGCAGCATTTTATGTTTGTTCACATGAACAGAAGAACCTCGCTAATCCACACAAATGGGGGAGGAGGTAAAGACAGGTAACTGGTACAGAATAGTGAGGTTTATCGAGTAATGATTGCCAAGCAGGCGTGAGGAAGAAAAAGGGAGCAGTAATAGCAGTGTTGCCAGCTAATGGCAAACACATTAGCTCTAGAGCATTACTGCTTGCCTTGGGCATGACCAGGTGATGGCATGCTATGTAAGAATGGCCATACTGGGTCAGATCAATGGTCCATCTACCCCAGTATCTTGTCTTCCAACAGTGGTTGGTGCCAGATGCTTCAGAGGAAATGAACAGAACAGGGCAATTATCACGTGATCCATCCCATTGTCCCAACAGTTTCTGGCAGTTGGTGGTTTAGGGGGACACAGAGCATGGGGCTGCATCCCTGACCATCACGGGTAACAGCCATTGATGGATCTATCCTCCATGAATTTATCTAATTGTTTTTTTTAACCCAGTTATACTTTTCACCTTTACAACATCCGCTGGCAAAAGTTCCATAGGTTGACCGTGTGTCAACCTTGCAACTCTTCACAGTCAGCTTTGGACTTAACTATCTTGAGTAATTTCGTATTGTCGGCAAACTTTGCCACCTCACTTTTTATGCCCTTTTCCAGACCACGTATGAATATTTTGAACAGCACTGGTCCCAGTACAGATCCTTGGGGGACCGCATTATTTACCTCTTTCTACTGTGAAAACTATTTATTCCTACCCTTTGTTTCCTATATTTTAACCAGTTATTGATCTATGAGGACCTTCCTTCTTATCCCATGACTGCTTACTTTGCTTAAGAGCCTTTAGGGTGGGATCTTGTCAAAGGCTTTCTGAAAGTCCAAGTATACTATCTCAGCTGGATCACCCTTATCCAAATGCTCACTGACCCCTCAAAGAATTCTAATAGATTGGTGAGGAATGATTTTCCTTAAAAAAAAGCATGTTGTCTCTTCCCCAACATACCATGTTCATCTATGTGTCTGATAATTATGTTCTTTACAGTAGCTACACAATCACTATTTGAGTTACTCAGAAACATTTGCAGCATTTGATTGACAGCCACTAGATAAGTGGTTGTGTAGATGGTATGAAGTGTACTTCTCTGGAAGTTACAGAAACCATAGATGGTGGTACGAGCTTAGACCTTTCACAATTTTCTATCAGAGCGATTTTCATGCGTTCAAATGGAACTTCACCGGTAAATGGCTTGAAAAATCTGAAAAACTGCTTAAGATAGTTCTTTTTGTCTCCTACTTGTGCCAAGCAGCAGGCAAAACAGCAGGCGCTAAACCTGTGAAAGGAGCATGGTGTTGGCACTCCCTGTCAGGATGGGGAGAGGGGAAAAAGTCAGAATGCTTACTTAGATTATAAATTCTTTGGGGCAGGAACCATTTATTTGTTCTGTGTTTGCACAGTGCCTAGTGCAAGGATAATCTGCTGGTGGGCCATGGGACAGTGTTTACATTGACCATCCACAGGCATGAGCACCCGCAGCTCCCACTGGCCATGATTCACCGTTCCCGGCCACTTGGAGCTGTGGGAAGCGATGGCCAGCACGTCCCTGCAGCCCGTGCTGCTTCCCACAACTCCCATTGGCCAGGAACAGCAAACTGCGATTACTGGAAGCTGCAGCCTGTCAACATAAACACTGTCTTGCAGCTCGCCAGCAGATTACTCTGACAGGACGTAGGTTGCCCACCATTGCCCTAGCGCAATGGGTCCTGGTCCACGACTCGTGATCCAAGACACTACCATAATACAAATAATAAATACAAAAATGTAAACATACATGTAAATAATAAATACAAAAATGTAAACATACACTTGCATGTCACAGTAACACTCGTCCCTCATGACACTGTTACCCTTGAGTTCACATTTAGCTAACTCACTATATTTTTTGCAGGGAGAAGTTTCCCCACAGTACAGAGGAATGACTTCAGTCCCTCCACACCTCTTAAGCTGTTAACAGGGAGCATAAGTATTGCAAAAGGGCATTGAGCAGGCCTTCTGTCCTGGAAAGCGTTTCAGGCACTGTCACTTCTGTTCTTTGTCAATCCATTCTCTCTGCATCCTTGCAATCTGATGTGGTAACATCCACTATAATAGGTTTATGCCAAATGGCCTTATCCTTAGTGCAAAAATGCTGACTATTAGACACTATGAGGCATGAGACTACATATGAAAACTCTGAATCACAACCCCACATGCTTAAGTTTAAATAGTTATATGAGATTACTTGTTTATGTTTTGTTATAGAACAGTTAGCTATAATTGAAAACAATCCATTTGAAATGTATATCTATACCTGTAAGTATCTCCTGCAACCTGCTTGTAGCTGATCTTCTCCTGTCACACACTCAGATTCACTGTTTGCTTTTATCTTTTCTCCCCTAATAATCCCATATGATCTACATGCAAAACAAATACAGCATTTCACACAAGGTCTCTCAATAGCAGCATTTAGTTTCAACCTGAGTAGAGTAAAAAAACACTCGGGCACTTTCAACTGAGTAGAGTAAAATCTCCATCTTTTTTAGTCTTATTATATTTACAAAGACAGCTTTGTGTGTGCACTTTTTTCATTTACATCATATTACTGAAATCAGAGTTTAAACAGAAAGCTTTTAAATTAATAGTTGTGCCCTAAACACTAAACATATGAAAATTCAAAGGTAAAAGCTGACACTGAACTCACTAACACGCTATTCCCCAGTTGTGATTAGATGGTGCAAGGTCACTGTGCGCAGTATTATACAACATAAAAGAGTACTCAAGGATGAAACTGTCCTAGCAACCACCAAATTTAAACTACGTTTAGCATGGATTAGCAAGGGCTAGACTGTGTTACACTCATTTTGTTGAGCAGTATCTGACTATACAATAAATCCCACTGACGTCAACTATTTGAAGAGTAAAACACTACTCGAGTATCACAATCTAGCCTCAGAAGTTTTTGCTCATAACCTTCAAGGTACTACACAATTCTGTTCCAGTCTACATTTCCATTGTCATCCCTTTTTAAACTAATATGCACACCTGCTCTTTGCAAGCTGTCCCCACCTTTAACGGAAAAATTCTTGCAATTCTTACAGTGGTCAATGAATTGAAATTAATGAGACTTTTACTTGTGTAAGGACCACAGAATTTGGTCTTCAGTTTTGATAGGCATTTGAACATTTTTATGGCACACTTTGACATAGTATTAGAGTGCCTTCCTTACACTCTGCCTCTTGAACACCTTCCTTATCTTACTGTGTGAGGCAAACAAGCTCTCCTCAAGATCCACTTATTCTGAGAAGCCTATCAGTATAAATCCACCACCCACATTATATATTAAAATTAACAGATGAGAAAATGTTGCATATCTCTGGAAGTTCACATCCTGAAGTTGTGTGTAAAAGCTGTGTGTCTTCCAAGTTCTGTATAACTAGGCATGCAGATGGCACTTCACATATACACAGATGCACGCGTGCAAAAACAGGATTACTTTTTGAGAAAACATCTGGTCAAATGATGCTTCAGATAAACACCTCTTCCAGCTATGCTAGGTTTCTAACTTTTAAAACTCTTGCTTAACAAGGCTGCAACAAAAACTGTATTTAATAGCTTATTCAACCAGTGTGGATGTGATCTAACTGGGTTAGAAATAGTACTCTAGCCTAGATGGCTGGAACAGTTTGTAAACTTCCCAAACACACCAGAATGGTTTGCCCCCTTTCTCATGTTGTCTGAAACTGTGTTCAAAACCAATTGAAACAACATTGTTTTAAACCTAGGGTAGATGGGGCCCAGAGCTGAATTGTCAGCTCTCTTCTTTGGCTGTCATCCCATTATTTCAGAGATGCACCAGCTTTCTCCATATGTACAGCAAAATATTGGTCATAAACCACAGCCTCATGAAGGACAGCATGGAACAGGTTCATGAGCCAGCATATAAATTGTAGAACACCTTCACTTTTAAAACACCTGAGATAGTAGTGAAAGTTTACTCTATGTTGAAAAGTTAAATATACTTACTTGATATTTTTCTTTAGCATTTTCTCCAATTTCTTCACTTGCTGCTTGCAAAGTTTTAATTCCTGTATAGTTGGTCTGTTGGAAAGAAAATATTTTATTATACATCATACTTTATTGGTAGCTAACTGTAAGCCTGGGCTACACTGGAAACGCTTGCTAGTATAGCAATACCAATTGGGACTACGAGTCATTTTGCAGTATTTCTGTATCCACAAGAAGACTGTTTAGATAGGGTTTGGGGGGATTTGCTGGTATAAAAGCATTTTGGCTGGTATTAGCTACACCAGCAAACCTCTTCTAGTGCAGAGTAGCCGCCTTAGCAGTAACAATGCTATTAGTATAGAGATCCTATTCTTACAATCTGCTTCTGGCAGTCAGCTCAACAAGGGGGTCTCAGGCTCCCACATGTGTGACTGGCTGCACTTCCTCTGCCTGACCACTAAGTGAAGGGCAAGTACCCAAGAGGGGAGGACAGGATGCTAACTGATAGTTCTCCTTAAAGCAAATTATTTCTGCAGCATCTTAGACAATTCTATGCATTGTTTTTAATAGCAGGTTTCTTGATGCATTTGTACAATTTCTGGTGCATCATGATGGTGTTTGTTTCTTTTCTTGTAAAGCTGTAAAGTTTGTCAAAATGTCTTTACCAGAGACAAATTTTCACTTCTCACCTTATTTCCAAATCTTTCTTGAGATCTGTATTTTCACACATAAGTTGTTCATTTCTGGCTTTTGCCTCAATGAGCTGATTCTGGAAAGACTACAACGCAGACTGCATTATCTCTCTTATTTTTTCAAATCAATACTTAATCAAAGCCATCTAATTAGGTTGTGAACTTTTACGTCTATAAAACTGTAAACTCAAGCTATTAATGTAAATGTATATTATGATAGCACCTGAGATCCTAGTTAAGACAGAGAACTCATTGTGCTAGATTATATGTGAATAAACAGCTAAGACAATAACAAACCTACCTCCTAGGAGCATACAATCCCAGACAAGAGTGGGAGTAGAGAATAAAATCAAATAAATACAAAACAAGTACTTATTTTTTCCCCATGTGTAACCATTGGTTTTAGATCTGCATTTATTAATATCTAGCAGTTCCATACCGTAAGCAATGCTCTGTAGTTAGGTGTGGCATCTAGATTTAAGAATTCTTCTTTGCCTTTTCCTTCTCCCTGTACATGATATGTATCTTTTTTATATCTGCTTTGGGTGGAGAAGGGGAAAAATAAACAAACTCCATCTTACTGAATAAATTGCTGAACCAAAAGAAGTTACACTAAATGATGTGACCACAAATGAAAAATGAAAAGCAGAACAGCATTCCGTTCTCAGACCACACACTCCTCTTAATTTCTCTCAGGCTGCATTTCTTTTACTGAATCAAATGCCCTGGACTAACTAGATGGAAGCCCAATGCAAGCAGATTACACTGCTCAATTTCCAAGCAGATTATCGGGTCAGTTACACGCTGGCTGCTTTGCACTACCAGATAGAACTGCTGTGCCAGGGAAGTTCTATCTCCTGGACCCTAGCAGAAGGGCAATGGCTGGGGCATGTACATGCTCTGCACTTCCTGACTGCAGAACGGCCTCCTGACTGTGGGCAGCCAGATACAAAAGCTGGAGCAATCTTTGGCCCACTCTAGTTTATACCATGAACAAAGCTGGTGGTGTACCTTTCACTCTTCCTCCTCCTTGGATGCATCAGGGCATAGTATCTAAACCTGAAGGCCATTATAGTCCCCTGCTGCTTCTAACATGCTAGTGATTTCTGGAATACATAATATGTATCATTTAACCACTTTAATTTTCAATTAGGGTAAACCCTGAAAGGTGCTCAGTGCCTCTCAGGAGGTGCCGAGCTCCCTCAGCGCCTATGGTTTTAGCAGTAGCTAAGGATGCTGAGACCCTTAGAGCCTTCCCACTGAAGTCCAGGGCAAAATTCCTACTGACTTCAACCGGAAAAGTATGTAATGTAACTTTCAATTCAACAGAGTTACTAATGAACGGATTAATCCTACCTTAGCTCCTTTTTCATCTGATTAATCTGAGATTCATAATAATCAATTAGACTAAGAAACCTGAAGGAGGAAAGAAAATGTATTATAAACTTTAAAAATATTCCACAAGCAATTTTCTATGTAACTTTAAAATACAATAATCAAATATTGTGACCAAAAATTGCTTGATGCAATTGCTTATATCCCAAAGTTCCTGTCTGTGCCATTTCTCCCTTATATCAGTTCAATGAACGCAGCACAAAATAGCCATAACTTTCTAGGCTATGCAAACCATAAGTGCTAACCCTGTATCGGGCTGAAATTGGCAGCCATTCAAATAACATTGGCTCATTGTGCAGGGTTAAAAGCCAAATCCGTGGCAGTAAGGAGCACCTCACACACCTATCAGATTGCAAACAGATCTTCATCAAGGCTAACAGCCTAACAAAGTTCCTCAAGTCCTAGGACTGGAGTACCCTAATAGGAGGGATGCTGATCACACAAGTGCCAGATAGCCTATGGACACTCGTTTAAAAAGAAACTAGACGTAAAGTGGAGATGAGAGGCTGTCTTATCTACTAAAAGAAATACCAAGGTCCAATTATTGAACATTTCTCCCAACAAATAGTCAGCCTGAGGAACTGCCTCACCCCTGCTCACCCAACATTAAGAAATCTAGGGGGTACAGAGCTTGCCAATTGAATTCCTATGGCATTCACGTAAGCCTCTGTGAAGGCAACAGTCTATGTGACCTTATAATTTATCAGCAATATACAGATGCTACTGTAGTTGTGGGAGAGGGATGGAAACCCCTACATCAATCTTGGAATATGGAGCAGCCTCCACACACTGCCTCGGATGCTTATGGATAGGCTGCAGAAGCTGCTTTCTTTAATAATACAAAAAAAAGCTTAAATCCCAATTTTTAGAAATACAGAATGGGATCAACTATATAGTCTCCATTTAGAATTCTATTCATTATGGAAAGTGTGTCACTTTCTTCCCTTTGCTTCCACCTAGCATACAAAGGCTGTCATTCTTGTTCTTCTCTATGAAATTACTTACCCAACTCAGTTTTATTATACATAAATTATTATACAGATAAGTAAAAAGGACCTGTAATTCCTAAACTAGCACTTCTAAAATGTCCACGCTTTGGGCTCTCACTTATGAGCATGGTGGTAAAGAGTTACTTACTGTTGATCCAAGAGAGACTTTGGGGCTCGCTTGCAAAACTGGCAGAATATTTTGTTCTGTGTGGCAACACGCTGCTGCTCTTCCATCCCAACCTTATGGAGCTCCTTCTGCAAACGTGCAATAGTCTCTTCCTGTTCATGCAACTTTTCATTTTGGTGATGGTACTTTGTCTGCAAATAGGCGATAGGAAAATTCTAAAAGGAGTATGGCACATTGTGTGTAAAAATCAGACACAGAATTGGTAAACTACAATGGTTTCATAAAAATCTAAGTTCTTACTGTCTAAATGTAGTGAATCGGTGGGAGAAGTGGGGGAAGAGGTAATTTTATTTTTTATTATAACCCTACTCTTCAAAGAACAGTGTAGGGGTTCAAAATCAGAAATACAAACAGTATAACAATTTACAGTGACTGTTGAGTTTAGTGCAAGGGTGCTGGGAAGCACTGGTGGCCTGTAATATACAAGAGGTCAGACTAGATGATCTGGTGGTCCCTTCTAGCCTGAAACTCCATAACACTCTCACATCTGTTATTTTGATCACTGAAAATATTTCAAAAGCCCTTTAAATCAGTCAACAGCATTTGGGGTTTGAATCCCCAAAGAGTTACTGTTAGAAGCACCTGTGAAGCTTGCTGAACTTTCTGAAGTTCTTTCACTTGATTCTGTTGCTGGCAAACTTTAGCTATACACTCATCTTCCAGCTGACAAATTTTGGATTTGATGTTCTCCACAACATTTTCCAACTCTTTGGCTCGTTGTTCCTGTCGACATGCCCGACCTCTCTCCTGGCGTATATCATCCCTAATTTAAAAATATTATATATATGGAGCCCTGCCTTCATTTATAATAAAATTATTTCAGTAAGGTAGTGAAATGCTGGTACTTTTGGAGGATAGGCCCCAAAGACATGGCACAAAGGGACTCTCGGTACCAGCCCCTGGAAGTAGGGTAGTGAGGCAGGCCAGCTCCATTGGCCAGAACCCCCAGTAAGGGGAATAGAGAAGCAGCTGGTGTAATGGCAAAGCAACTGACCAGGTACCCCTGTGACCCATAAATCCCACATCTCGTGCAAAAGAACTAAGGATGTGGACTTAAGTGAGGATAAAAACTCCAACACTCAGAAAATGGAAAGTTTAACTAATGGTTTGGTAATTTTTAAGAAAAGTGTGCCTCTGCATAAATATAGAACACATTTTCACATTTGTGAAAAACTCCTTTTCACTGACAATAAGTCTTACCTAAGCTGGCGATTAGCCTCTATAAGACCATGCATCATTTTCTGTTGACGTTCAGTGTCATCCACCAGTGTTTTCAATGCAAGTCTTATCCCCAGTGAAGACTGCTTATCTAAAACAATCATATCTGTAGACATTTAACATAGACAAGACAGTGATAAAAGAAGCAGCAACTTCCACCTCCATAAACATTTGGAAGCAGAGAAGGTTATATCAAAAGAGGATTTATGAACTTAAGTTTAATATTTTTAAATAATAAGAGTTGCTAGAGAACAGCACTTCATTACCTGACAGATTTCCGCTGTTTCTTGGTTTAGCAAGACACACAGGTTTTAAGCCATGTCGCACTAATAATTTGTTTACGTTTTCCCATTCTGCTTGCTCCTGCTACAGATGGGAGGAGAGGTGGAAGAGATAAGACTTTGAATTCAGAGAGTTATCTAATCATATTCAATAATTCTACTATTCCCTCTAGTTGTGTGCGCAATGGAATGCTGCTTCTAATGCCAACCAACAAAATACAATAACATGTCACAGTTACAAAAGGAACTTGGAACTTAAGCTCTTTCCTGGCAGTTTAAAAGGCTTTCAGTTCACCTTTAGTGATGATCTGCAAGAAGCAAAGAAAAATACACCAAACTATATACTGCATGCTAACTCCACAAACAATCTATATCCACATTTCAAAGGGTGAAAAAGCTTTGCAAATTTACACATTCTACTGTTTTTAAAAAAAAAGACTTACCTGACACCATGATTCAGCGGACTTTTGTGCTGGCGTCACCTGCATAGAGCCTGCTGGGATATTACTTGACAATGCACAACTTTGTGTGACCTGAACACAAACAAAGTAGAAGTTGTATGCTGAATGCCCTCTAATCCTTTCTATATGGTCAAGCTCTTTGTTTTCAGTTTTTACCAAAAATGGCCATGATTTTACAAAAGCCTATGTGTTTTTACGAATATTCACCTGAATTCTGGACCCCTCGAGTACACAAAAATACTGATTATGTTAAGAAAATACATTATATTAAGTAGATGCCTTTACGTGAACAATAAACTAGTCTAACTATAAATGTAAGGCTGCCTATTAAAGAAAGGCAATCGTACAAAAAATATACGAGTATCTGTGAGAGTAGTGATCAGCACTCCAGTCCTAAAAAAATAGTAGTGCCAGAACTCCCTGGACCCAGCTCCCCACTCTGGAAAGATACGGTGGCTCAGTAACCTGGGCAGCCCTGGTAACCAAGCCACCATCTCTTCTTCTAAAATGGGCCCAGAAGCAGAAGAGGTGGAAGAGGCAGCATGAGATGGCGGCTCCTTCACCTCTTCCACTTTTCTCTATCTGATGGTTTTTTCCCCATCCTCCCGTCCCCTGATATTAACCATAATATTTACCCAGCAAGCTGTGATGTAAATTTTTGCACCAATATTCACCCATTTTTTTAAAAATTTTTATTATAAATACTAACACATTCCAGGGAAAACTAAAATAAATTAAAAATAAAAACCAACAGGCCTTGTATATGGCAAACACGAAGCACTGCATGAACCAAACACAGACCTAGGCAGAAATGCTCCAAAGATGTAATAATGGTTCTACCATTGATTCACAGTGATCTTTTTTCCATTTAGGAAATTTGTGAAAATACTAGATTAGACAGACTTTCTGCATGTGTAAAAAAATAATTATATTCATCCTACCTCACAGAAACGTTGCAAGTGCTTGTCTGTCAATTGGCCCAATCTGCCAGTCTTTCCGAATGTAAAGGTCTAAATTTTCCAAGACTGGTTAGTGATCTGGACCACCTCAGTTTTGGGGCAACAGCTTAGAAGGGCTCTGATTGTCAAAAAGGGCTGAATACCCTACCTCAGAAAATCAGGCTTTTAGGGAAAACTGAGGTACCCCATATAATTACTCATTCTTGAAAACTTAGGCCAAAATACCTATTGACATCAAAATAGATTGCAGGACGAGGCTGCATGTTTTTATAAACTTCTCACATGAAGGACTAAAAACTGTAATTTTGAACAGGCATATTTTTCTTAATTCACTTTACAGATAACTGTTAATGAGAGGCCAAGAACTTTAAAATCTGAAATCAGTGGGGGATGCTGGTTGCTCAGCACTTCTGAAAATTAGGCCACTTATTTGCGTAATTCAATACGGCTTTAGGAGTCTAACTTTAGGCACCTACACCCACATCCTCAAAGATATTTAGGCTCCTAACTTCCATTGATTTCAGTGGAAGTTCTGATCCTCAAAGGTATTTAGATATTGATTTCAATGGAAGTTAGGAGCTTAAATGCCTTTGAAGATCTGGACTCTATTCTTGAAAATCTTTGCCAGAATCATCCATTCAAGACAGATTTTAGTGTAATTCTTTTAATTTAAAAGGAAGAACAACAATTACGAGCAATCCTACAAATAGTGTGGGCCAGGGGCATTTCTATAAACTCACTGCTTTCTCTCTTCCTTCCTATAGTGATAATTGCCTACATTTTCATTTGGTAACTAGAGACTGCAACAAAATACCATCATGGCTGTATTTATACAGACAGAGCCTGATTTCAGAACTGAAGTGAATGGCAGTTGTGAGTGTTTTTCCTACCCTCTTGCAAGTCACCCAGGGCTTGTCTACGCATGCAGCTTTTAGCGACAAGGCCTGTGTAAACACTCTTTGTCAGTACTTTTGCCGACAAAATACTTCCAGCCCCGCAAACAGCATTAGCTTTGTTGGCAGGAACGCACTCCTGCTGACAAAGATGCGTTCACACTGCCACTTGCGTCGGCAAAACTTTTGTCTTTCGTGTGGGGGGGGGCTTTTTTAAGCACGTGAAAGACAACAGTGTACACATACCCCAAGAAGGATTGTAATGAACTACCATACCACGTGGATGTGTATGCACATACAGCAGTTCATACTGGAAAATTATTAGTCTTTTCAGTTTATTATGTGCTGTGTTTGCAATATACTTTAATTTTTTGTTTAGGGTGAAAGGCTAGGGTTATTTTTTGCAAAATTATAAAGGTACTGCAGGTTCAGTTGTAGGCCTACCATCTTTGACAGTACTGTCCATTATAGCCTGCCAATTTGCTAATTCCAGAAATTTTAACACAAAGAAGCATCCAGCAGGTAATCTTTAATACATACATTATATGGTGCAATATACAGTTTAGATTAATTAGTACTATACCTCAGTCATAAGTTACTCCTGTGTTGTTGGTTTTCACTGTCAGGCCTCGTCTACACTACGCCGTTAAATCGATTTAAACAGCGTTAAATCGATTTAACGCTGCACCCGTCCACACTACACCGCCCTGTAAATCGATTTAAAGGGCTCTTTAAATCAATTTCTGCTCCATCAAAACCACAGGAGTAACCCTAAAATCGATTTTACTAAATCGGAATTATGGTAGTGTGGACGGAAATCGAAGTTACTGGCCTCCGGGAGGTATCCCACAGAGCACCACTGACCGCTCTGGACAGCAGTCAGAACTCCGATGCACTGGCCAGGTAAACAGGAAAAGCCCCGCGGACTTTTGAATTCAATTTCCTGTTTGGCCAGCGTGGAGCTCTGATCAGCACAGGTGACCACGCAGGCTCATCAGCACAGGTAACAATGCAGTCTCCTGAGAATCGAAAAAGAGCACCACCAGGACTGGACCACACAAGAGGTACTGGATCTGATCGCTATCTGGGAGAGGATTCAGTGCTAACAGAACTCCGTTCGTCAAGACGAAATGAGAAAATATTTGAAAGAATTTCAAAGTCTATGATTGCAAAAGGACACAGGAGGGACTCAGTGCAGTGCAGAATAAAAGTTAAGAGCTGAGGCAGGCATACCAGAAAACCAGAGAGGCAAACGGAAGGTCTGGAGCAGGTCCGAAAACATGCCGCTTCTATGCTGAGCTGCATGCAATTTTGGGGGGCTGCGCAACCAGTACCCACCCCTGGCCGTGGATTCAGAGGTCCGTGGTTGTAATATCAACCGTGGCTGAGGATTCTGCTGAGGGGAAGATGAGAAGACGAAGAGGGAGGAAGAGATTGCTGATAGCACACAGCTCTCAATTACCCACAGCAGCCAGGAGCTTTTTGTGAGCCCAGAATTAACCTCCCAGCCCACCCAAGCCACTATCCCAGACAGTGAAGCCATGGAAGGACCTCTGGTGAGTGTACATTTCTAAATATCAAACATGGGTTTAAAACAAGCGTTTTTTAATGATTAATTTGCAAGCAGGGGTGTTGATCATTCATTCGCAGCCAGTAAAGTTACAGGAAAAGTTCGTTAACATGTCTGGGATGGAGTGAAAATCCTCCCAAGAAATCTCCATGAATCGATATTGGAGGTACTCAAAAAGCCTTTTCAGTAGATTTCGGGGCAAGGCGGCCTTATCCGGTCCCCCATTGACGAGACTTTCCCCGCGCCAGGCATGCATCAAGTAATTCGGAATCATTGCTTCACAAAGCACAGCTGCGTAAGCGCCTGGACACTGCTCGCAGTCAAGAAACATACGTTCTGCATCTTCCGCTGTTATTCTCACCAGAGTTATATCATTCATTGTAACCTGGTTGAAATTCAGGATTTTTTTTTTATTAGGGGGGCATACATGGCGATTTTCCTACTGGCTGCGCTTACTCATACCTTGCCCGTAGCTGAGTGGGCGAGGGGGGGAGGGGAGGGAGGAAGGCTTGGCGCTGGGCTTTTCTGCGTTTGGCGAGCAGGAATCTTCCCAGCTACCAGCCACGCGTGGGGGGGGGGGGGGGAGGAAGAAGGAAGATAATAACAATTAGCTTACGGATAGCAGCCATGCGGTGGGGAGGAGGGGAAAGAGCGGGTTTGGGTCTGCTGGTTCCTCTTAACAGGAACAAGGCATCATAGGTCACTGTGGATATAAACCCTGGAGAAGTCAAACATAAAGCCTTACCATGGCCGCATGGAAGCTGAATTATGATGCCAGGACCTGGACCTGCGTCTGCAGTGTGCTCTGCAACACCAGAGGACACAGGCACTCAGTATTAAAAGATGCAAAATGCGACCTTGTAGTGAAATCACATGTGCTATGTAAGGTGGATAGTTTTATTCACTGTGAAAGACTACAAGCATTGTTCTGTAAAATGTATCTTTTTACATACTTCTCTCCCTGTTTCTCTCCCCATGCAGCTGCACACTTGTCTGTCCTTGCTACCCCATCCGGAAGGCTAGCTAAGATAAGGCGAGGAGAAAGAGAACTCGAGATGAAATGTTTTCAGAAATCATGGAAGTAACCCGCAGTGACAGAGCTCATCAGAATGATTGGAAGGAAGTGATAGCAAAATACAGGAAAGATGCCAGTGACCGGGAGGATAGGAGAGACGCTCGAGATGAGAGGTGGCGGCAGGAAGAAGAGAGTGGCGGGAAGACAGGCAGGAAGATCAGAGGTGGCGTGATGCAATCAGCTGGTGCTGATGCTGAGCGCTGCGTGATCAAACTGAGATCCTCAGACGCATGGTGGATGTTCAGGAACAGCAGCGGGGTTACAGAGTGCCACTGCAGCCCATGTTTAACCACCCTCAAAGCTCCCCACGTTCCATATCTCCCTCACCCAGACGTGTTAGAACGCGTGGGGAAGGCTTTCTGCACCAGCCCACTCCACCCCCATGGACAGCCCAACCAAAAGGCTGACATTAAGCTGAAATGTGCTTAATGGGCTTTTCCTTTCCTCCGATCCTCCTCCCAAACCACACCATGCAGGGATACCTAGATAATTCTGTGCCTCTTTTATAATTACTTTTTAATAAAGAATACATCCAAAGGGGGGAGGGTGGGTTGCTTACAGGGAATGACTTTTAAGAAAGAATTCATGATTTTTAAACAATACCAAATGACTTTTAATACAGAATAAATGATTTTTAAAATATACTGACTTTATTTCCTTCAGCAAGCTGTAAGTAAAGGGGAGGGTGGGTTGCTTACAGGGAATCAGTCAATAGAGGCGGGAGGGTTCATCAAGGGGAAAAACACTGCAGTCACACCATACCCTGGCCCGTGCTGAAACTACTTTTCAAGGCTTCTCTGATGCGCACCCCTCCTGGTGTGCTCTTCTAATCGCCCTGGTGTCTGGCTGCTCGTAGTCAGCGGCCAGGTGATTTGCCTCAGCCTCCCACCCCGCCAGAAAGGTCTCCCCTTACTCTCACAGAGATTGTGGAGCACACAGCAAGCAGCAATAACAAAGGGACATTCTTTTGGCTGAGGTCTGAGCGAGTAAGTAATGATCGGAAAGCGACCCTTTAAACGGCCAAATGCACACTCTACCACCATCCTGCACTTGCTCAGCCTGTAGTTAAACAGCTCCTGACCACTGTCCAGGCTGCCTGTGTATGGCTTCATGAGCCATGGCATCAAGGGGGCGGCTGGGTCACCCAGGATAACGACAGGCATCTCAACATCGCCAACTGTTATTTTCTGGTCTGGGAAGTAATTTCCTTGCTGCAGCCGTTTAAAGAGAGTTGTGTTTTCTGAAGACGCGAGCGTCATGAACCCTTCCTGGCCATCCCACGTGGATGCTGGTGAAACGTCCCTTGTGATCCACCAGTGCTTGCAGCACCATGGAAAAGTACCCCTTGCGGTTCAACGTACTGGGTGCCCTGGTGCTCTGGGGCCAAGATAGGGATATGGGTTCCATCTATGGCCCCACCACAGTTAGGGAATCCATTGCAGCAAAGCCATCCACTATGACCTGCACGTTTCCCAGAGTCACAAACTTTCGTAGCAGCAGCTTAACGATTGCTTTGGCTACTTGCATCACAGCAGCCCCCACAGTAGATTTTCCCACTCCAAATTGATTCCCGACTGACCGGTAGCTGTCTGGAGTTGCAAGCTTCCAGAGGGCTATTGCCACTCGCTTCTCCACTGTGAGGGCTGCTCTCATCTTAGTATTATGGCGTTTCAGGGCAGGGGAAAGCAAGTCACAAAGTTCAAAGAAAGTGCTCTTCACGCATGCGAAAGTTTTGCAGCCACTGGGAATCGTCCCACACCTGCAAAACTATGCGGTCCCACCAGTCTGTGCTTGTTTCCCGTGCCAAAATCGGCGTTCAATGGGTAGAAGCTGCCCCATTACCAGCAGTAGCTCCAAAATGCTGGGTCCGCGGTTAGGGAGAATTCAGTCTCCATGTCGTCATCGCTCTCGTTCGTGCGCTGTCGTAGCTGCCTCCTCCTCCTCTCTCCCCCTCTCCTGAATTTGCAGTTCATGGCTCAGCATAGACAGCACGCATTGCGCGAGGTGTTTACAACTTGCACGATTGCGTTACTGATCTGCAGGGTCCATGGTCTCAGCAGGTCCATGCTTGCTGTTGCTATGGCAGCGTTTGCTCTCTTCACCCAGGAAAAAAGGCGCGAAATGGTTGGCTGCTGCTTTTCACAAAGGGAGGGGTGAGGCTGTACCCAGCACCACCCGGGACAATGTTTTTTGCCCCATCAGGCACTGGGCTCTCACACGGAAGTGGGAACTATGGGATAGCTTGTGGAACAGCTACCAACAGTGCACCGCTCCTGAAATCGACGCTAGCCTTGGACCATGGTCTAAGGATCCTAGTGTGGACGCCTAAACGATTTTTCTTTAAAAGTCGGGTTTTATAAGCACACAATCGATTTAAGGATCCTAGTGTGGACGCGCTAAACCGATTTTATAAAATCGGTTTTATAAAATCGGTTTAAACAAATTCAAATTAATCCGGTAGTGTAGACGTGGCCTCAGATTGTTAAAATATCAAACTGATCTCTGATCTGAAGCTGTTCAAGTACCAGAGAGAAAACAAGTCAGAAAACAACACTGAGTTGTACCCTGCAATACATATTTTGTACAATCCTCTCATTGCCAAACAATGGCATTTATAGGTATTATGCAGAAGAGGTTTGGCCCCAGACATCATGATTTTGCATCACAAAAGATACCAAAGCATTTTAACTGTAGACAGATACCACTATATGTAATTCAGGACAGTATAGAGACCAATGCACATACAACAGCAGCCTCCAGAGCCTCAAGACAGAGAACTGGCATACAGCACAACAGTGGGTGGGGTATTTTGGCCAACAGCTAGTTCAATGCCTGCTTCTTTACTCTCAATGTTACCAAGCCAGATGGTTAAAAATCCCTATTCCTTTACCAAACAAAAACTGTCAAACTACTAGGCTGTAGCTCAAGCTTGGCCATACATACTACCTCCTTTCCTGGTCTCTGCCTAGGACCCACACGCTCGAGACAAGGCGGGGGAGGTACTGCCTTGGCTGGGTCAACTTCTCTCGTGAAAGAGACAGAAGCGGGTCCAGGACAAGAAGATATTGCCTCCCCCAGCAGGTCACACTCAGGTGCTGGGCCCAACACCGCGAGCAACACGGGAGGAGGCTGGGCCGGTGGGGGTAGGCAGGGGTCAGGCCAGGCGGCGCGGCACAAGGCCTAGCGAGGATGGAAAATAACCCCGCGGGGCGGGCTGTGGCGGTCCCTGTACCGGCGGGAGGGGTGTAGCTTCCTGTACGGTCACAGCTCCCCCGACACATCCCCTCCCTTCCCGGCCGCCAGCCCCGCCTCGCCGCGTACCCTCCCCACCTGGACTCGCTCTGCTGCCGGCGCCGCCGCACGCTCCGCGGCCGTTACTGAGGCGGGGCAGAGGGAGGGTGCAGGCGGGCGGCGATTGGCCCCTGCCCGGGAGCAATGCGCGGCGACCGGCATGAGGGAAACGCCCCCCACCGCCCGTAGGGCAGCGAGCAGCCGCGGCGCTGGGTGGGGCTGCACGCTCCCAGCCGCCGCGCCCGAGGGCGCGCACACCCCGGCTGTAGCGGCGCTGGTGCCGCCGCTGGATGCGCCGGGCGGTCGCTCTGATCGATGCGCTCCGCGTCGCTTCCCTGCCCCATAGCGCCATTTTGGCCGCCGGGGCCGGAGGGAGCGAGCCGGCTGCGGGAAGTGGTGCGGAGCGAGAGCCGCCCAGGTACGAGAAGCCCCGGGCAGCCTGGCGCGCTTCGTCCTTTCCGCCCTCCGGGGCGCTGCAACCTCAGCGCACCTCAGAGCCCGCCGCGGCTCGGGCGGCTGCAGCCCCCTCGGCCTCTGAACCCGTCCGAGTCCCTGCGGTGCATGACCCGCAGCGCCCTCCCGCTCGGGGAAGCCTGGCCGCTGCGCTGCCCTGGCCCCCAGCCACCAGGAGCGGCAGGTCCAGCCCCCGGGCGGGCCTAAGCCCCTGCTCTGCGGTAAATGTCCCGAGCCACCGGGCTACCCCCCCACCCGGGAGAGCCCCTGAGCCGCTTTCTCGGAGGCCCTCTGCCCCGCCACCCTCATGTGATCTCGTAGGAGCGGCCCTTTCCCTTCTCAAAGTGGCTCCTGTTTGTTGGCTCCGATGGAGAGACAGGGCAGCCGGCCAGCGGAGCACGCACGGGTAGTTTGGCGCTGTTAGTATTAACATAATGTGTGTGTCTGATCAATGTAGGGCGTCGGCTGGCTGGTCAGGTCAAACTTCACATCCCTGTGAGAAGCCCCGCAGTGGCTAGTAAGAGTAGCCTGGTTAAATACCGTAACCACACAGCGGTGGTCTCTGGCCAGGTGCTCTTATTTACAGGTAGGAGGTAAGGCGACTGCCATCGCTTCTTTCAGTTCCAGAAGAGTAGGGGAGTACTAGTTGCCATCAACCCCGAAAGTGGAGAGGGGATTGTTTTTGATTTGGGCAGGGCCTCTTCTCCCTTCAGCCCCCCTCCAACAGAAATATTCTGCTTAATCTCGTGATATTTCACTGTCATTAAGATCAGTATCCTGTGTTGTAATAAGCTTGGTAGCAGTGGTGTTTTCTCTCCCTAAGCCAACAAAATAAAATAGTATTTGCATGAGTCTTGCTCCATTGGTAGAAGTTTTCTGGACTTCTAAACCTGGCATAGAGAAGGAGGGGCAGCAGAAGAGACATACTGAGTGCTTTTTTTTTTTTTTAACCTAGTCTTTGTATAAAATATAAACAAAAGAACTTATATACATATGTACAAGATGGAAATATGATTTAAATAATATTAAGCCTTCATTATTTGGAAAGCCTGGAATTAAAACACACACACACACAACCCTGAACTTGTAGTGACTAAACAGATAAATAAATGACCACATATCCTATGAGTAGTGGGGACTAATATATACTAAACTGCAAAAGTATGCAATAGTTTCGTGTGTGATCAAATATCTTTATAGTTTTTCCAGGTGTTTCTATTAGACAGTCATTTTTTTCAATTAATGCCTTAATAAAGAGGTCACTAAGCCAGTCTGCCTAAATGCAGACTTCCATTTTCTCAGAATAACTCTTTTGACCACTAAAATAGTTCCTGCAATCCATTTCTTGATGGATTACCATTTCTAGTATAATCAACTCATCCAGCACCCCAAGAACACATAAGCTTAGAAAAGGAAAAATAGTGACACAGTTTTAGAGAGAGCACTGTGTATGGTGTTCCAGAACACCTGCATTTTTGACAGGTGTAGAGGATGTGTGAAAGGTTGGCATGTGGCTATTGCATCTCCAACAGTTGTGAGTTGCCAATCTAGCCTTAAATAAATGTTCTAGAGTCAGTTCTACCTGTTTAATATCTTATTCTGGAAGAATCACAAGGATAAAAAACTTGAAGTATCTTTCACATTAAGCCATATATCCTCCGAGGTTTCTGTTGTGATAGTAAGACTAAGTTCCTTTACTCATTTTTCTTTGAGACTGACTTCTCTACAACTTCTGTGCATTTGTTTAAATTCTGATTTTTAGTATGGATGTCCTATGAATTTTCACTACAATTACATATTCAGCTCCCAGATCTGAAAGTGAGATATACTTGAGACACACAATTTTGATCTAGCATGAAACTCTTCCAAAGCAAAGGGATCTTAACCTTTTGACCTGAAGTTAGTCAAAAAGTCTTCCATCAAATAAGGGATGAGTCACTATGTACCCTTTACCTATGTCTATAAATTGAATTTATATTTACAAGGAAATGTTCAGCTCAGTATTGATTTATATTCCAGTGTTGTGTCTAACAAAAGTCAGAACTGTATTACATTACATATCATATGTTAGGATGCGTGAAAGCTCCCAATGTTTTTGTGAAAATATCCATGGACATTAAATGGAAAGTACTAAGAAGGGATTACTTTTAATTAAGATGGAACTGCAGTACTCGACATTTTCTTTGCTGCTATTCTGCTTCTCTCTTTCCTTGCTGCTAATTGGATTTAAGGCTACTATGGCATCCCGTGAAGAGATTACTCTTTATGAAGATGAAGTAAGGTAAAAAACAAAACAAAACCCCAAAACACTGGTCTGGAAAGATGTCTGCAATTTGAAATTTAATGGTCGTTTGTGATCAGATCTATGAATGTGAAGATTATTCTCTTTAAACAAATAGTGCATCATAATACGTGCATGCACACACATCAGTTATTACCTAAGCCAGTGGTTTTCAACCTTTTTTCCATTTGCGGACCCTTACATTTCAAAGGGAGGCGTGGACCCCTTTGGAAATTTTAGACATAGTCTGCAGCCCTCTAGGGGTCCGCAGACCACAGGTTGAAAATCACTGACCTAATTGCAGGTGTTTTTTAACTTAACTATATTTATTAAACAAACTTACGGTGGAGTTTAATAGACCAATATTACCACAGATGGTTATATAAATTCTCTGAAATGTAAAAACCTAAGATGATTTGTAATGGGTCAGTCAATTTTTACTGTTTAGAAGATGCCAACAAACAAGATAATTTACTGATAAGCATGAGGAATTAGGTAGTTTTGTAACTAGTATTCTTCTGTAGTTAGAAGTTTTAGCACTTACATGGATGTATATAGTATTTATCAAAGTAAAGCTATATGTTTGCCTATTTTTGTGGTCAACATAAATTCATTGTGTGCTTGTTTATTTGTTTCAATTTTAAACTTTTTTGCTATATTTGATTGTGGGTGAGACAGTAAATAAATAAATGCTAAACCAACGTTTCCTACAGCTAAGTCAGCTCTTGATCAGGATTATTTTTAATTATTTAAAACTGACATAACCTGAAGTAATAAAACTTGGAACAAAATATACCACACATTAATAGAAGAATAAGTCTTTAAAATTGTTATTCCCTCAGGTCTCGCTACGGCTACCTGGAGAAGATGACAGATCTGGTGGCTGTATGGGAGGTTGCTTTAAGTGATGGTGTTCACAAGATTGAATTTGAACATGGAACTACATCAGGAAAACGTGTTGTATATGTAGATGGAAAGGTAAAATGAACGTGCAAAACACTCAGTACTTATGTAAATACATCTTTATGTGTGGAAAGCACTATGACTAGTTAAGCACAATAATAAATAGAACACAGGCTTTTTACCCTTGTAACAAAGTTAGCTGAGTAATACTTAAAAGGAAAGAATATATTTCAGGCTGCAATATTGTACCCTGGGTTTGCAATCCACATCTCCCAGATATTATCCCTTTGGCACAGCATGGCTGATAGCTTGCTGCCTTATTGAGAAATAGTAGTTCTACTTGCATTACATGTGAGAATCGTTGGTATGGCTTCTGGCATCTAGTGTTCAGTACTAACATTAGATTCTACCAATATCTGATGTCATTCCCTGGGAGTGCTTCTCTGGTTTCTTATTGATCTGTTCACAGTATAAGAAGGGCAGGGCACCATCCACTTGGCTGTCCTTTCTCTGTCTGTCTCTCTCTCTCTCCCCTTGTTTGTCTTGCAGCAGTGGTAATCAATAGGCGGACTATGGGCCAAATCTGAACTGCCAGATGCTTTTGAACAGACTCTGACATCTTTTTATTTAATTATCTTTCTTTATTATTTTCTCTGGAGTCTAGACCTTGACCAAGAAATGTGGATCTTGACAAAAAATAGACTACCCCCGTCTTACAGTATGAGTTTGTAGAAATACTAACAGGGATTGATGTCTGATACCTGCCATGCACTCTCACATGCTACAGCTCAGATCCACACAATTGCATCCTTGTGTTTACAGCGAACCCCACTGACATTAATGAGACTATGCATATCTCACTACAGGTCCTGGATCTGATACCGTGACAATAGTTTGCACCAGTTCCTCCATTTGCTACTTGGCTTGATATTTTCCATAATGAGACAAAAATATTTGACTTTTTATTAACACCCATTTTCCTCTTTTTAATTATGTTATTCTTCAGGAAGAAATAAGAAAAGAGTGGATGTTTAAACTAGTGGGTAAAGAAACATTTACAGTTGGAGCAGCCAAAACAAAGGCTACCATTAACATCGATGCAGTCAGTGGTTTTGCATATGAGTATACCTTGGAGATCAATGGGAAAAGCCTCAAGAAGTACATGGAGAACCGGTCAAAAACAACAAATACTTGGGTATTAAGCTTGGATGGTGTGGATTGTAGAGTTGTGTTAGGTGAGTTAATATTGAGTCAGTTCTCATCACTGTGCTTTTTATATAATCTTATATGCCCTTTTTAGGACTTAGGAACTCTGGGTTCAAGTCCCTGCTTCACCACAAACTTTCTATGTGACTTCTGTCGACTCACTTGGGGAAAATTTTCAGAAGTATTTAAAACCTACTTTTGCATCTGGATCTTTATCTTGATGCCTACTCCCAATGGGGAATAACTCTTAACTGAAGGTAGTAACCATGTTACCTTAAGTTTGTCTTGTTTAATGTGACCATTTAAACAGCTAGCCTATTTCTAAAATGGCTTTTTTGAGAAGCATTACCTCCTCCTATAGTTGAATTGTGTCTTAACTTATTTTAATTAACATGGGAAATGTTTTGGATCAAAGATGTGTATTTATATTTGCATTTTAGCTTGATATTTACATAAATAAATAACCTTTCCCCCCACATTTTAGTGCCAGGTAGAGGGCTCACATTAGGGACTTGATCCTTATACTCACTGAAATCAGTGGCAAAGCTCTCAATTGATTGATGATGCAGGGTCAGGACTAGGAGAGGAGAGACCTGGAGACATGTTTTCTTCAGAGGCTCAAGGATAGAATGACTGATAGTACAGCTTTTGGTACTAAGATTAAGTAGTATGAAAAGAGAGGGGGATCCATGAGTAGGAGCCAAATCCTGCTCTTTTGATCAATTTAAATGGCATGAGATAGGCAAGCAGGATTTTGTCCTACGATACTAACCACTCTCAGACGAAGGCAGTTTCAGAAATATGAAATTTAGAGTGAACATACTCCAGGTGGTTTTGTTGGGTAATGTAATCAAAGGAGTGCTTTACAACAAACAAAAATTGTTTAATGGCAGCCTATTTTCTTCTAATAAGGAAGGTGCGTGAGGTTTCAAGAAGATTTAAGAACGTGAAAAGTTTGAAGGGTAATTAAGCTGTGTTGAGTTAGGACACCCCCCCACCCCTAAAAAAAAGTTAGGTAAAATAATTTTAAATCATGGTAATTTATTACTATTCAGTAACTCAAATCATTTGTTTTTATTTTTTTTTCAAACTTTGCAGAAAAAACATTTTTTGGTTTCAGAAAATCCTAACATTGATTAAACCATTTTTTGGAGGCAAAAATGAGGCTCTCTAATAGAAGCTGGTTACAACCTTATGAGAGAGCCTCTCCTTATGAAGACAAACTTTGTAATTCAGGATATTACTATTGATCTGGAACACATTTATGGAGTTATAGCTAAAATTTCATGTCAAACATTTGGAATTTCTGTATCTTTTTGGTCTATAAAGAGGCATGCAACTTTTGTTCTGTTTTCTCATTTTTATAGAGAAGGACACTATGGATGTCTGGTGCAATGGTAAAAAAATGGAAACAGCGGTATGTGATCATTTACAAAGGCTTTTGTTTAATATACTTATTCTGATTTAACAACTGAAATAAAACTTACCACAGTTAGAACACTAATATTGACATTATGTTTCAGTGAAATTATTCAGATGCTGTGGGGAAATAGCTGTGGGCCTTTTAAGTGAAGTATTTTGTGGAGGAGGAGTAGGGAGCCGACTGAATTGCCTGTGGATTATAGAGCCAGCCAATTCAAATCTACCCAGGTCACTAGTAACTGAATGTTAAACATTTAAGGCCTGATGTTCAGAGTGGCATAAAAATCAGATTACTTTTTCATGCCTCTAAATGGTCCCTCCAGTTTAGTGTTTAGGCATCTTGACAGAACAGTGTAGGGAAGTTTGCTATGTTGTACCTATTCCTGTGAATAAGAAGAAATCCTCAGTCTGTCATTTTGGTAATCTTACTTTTACTGAAAATTAGAGTAAAAAGGAAAATATATATATTCTGCAGCTTTCCCTATGCAGAGGGCTGAAAAACCTATTTCCTCACCAGACATTTGATCCTGCTTCTGTTACTGCCAGGAGTAGTCCTACTGTATTAAATTAGAAAGAGTAGAGAAATGAGGTCTTAATTTTGCTATACTTTGAAACTATTTTTCACCACGTTCCCAAGCATTCTTCTTCCACAAACTGCTAACAGTACAACCTTCTGACTCCCTTGGAGCACAAATTCTGATTTAGTACTCCAAGCATTCTCAATCTTTTCCATACTGTCAGTCCCTATTATAACAGAAAAAACATTTGGGATTCCCCTCCCATCTAACTAGCCACAGAGAAAGTGGGGGAGAGTGGTTGAGTCCCCCTGAAACCTGTTTGCAACCCCCTTGGATTGAGAACCCATGCACTATTCCTAGCACATGGGTTCTTAACCTATTAACTCCTGCAGGTAGTGTCCCTGCATGATTGCCTGCCAAACTGTGCTTATATGTTAGGACAGCATTCTGGTATCTCATTCTATCAGAAGATAGACTTAAACTCAGTTTGGCTAGATGGCATAATCAAAAATAGGAGGTGTAACACCTGGAATTCTTTAAGCATCTGGAGTACAAACATACTCCAGAGTTATCATTGTTAATTCAGGCACATACGAAGCCCTCTGAACAACTTAAGTTCCATTTAAACCGTATAGACTCTGTAAGCCTTGTGATAAAGATCTTATTCAAGTCCTTTGAATTAATTTATGGCCAAATTCAGCTATGGTGGAAACCAGTACAAGTCAATTGATTTCAAGTAGAATTATAACAGAACTGAGTTTGGCCTGTTTTAATTAACTTTATCAGTCACAGTGCTAGCTGAATTTTCTCAAATGTCACAAAACCCAGTATTTTACAGAACTTTTGTCTTTTTTTGACTAGGAAACAGCCTGATTGTAACATACTGTAAGCCGGTGCGACGGGGAGCCCGGGCGCCTCCTTCCAGGCCGCTGGACGGCTCACACTCCGCTCCCGTACTCAAGGGCTGAGCAAACAAAAGTCTATAGCCCCAGGCCCTCAGGCAGGGCGGTGCAGCAAACAGTTCAGGGGGGCTCTGCCCCTTTGGAGCAGGGCGGTGCAGCAAACAGTTCAGGGGGGCTCTGCCCCTTTGGAGCAGGGCAGGGCAGCAAACAGTTCAGGGGGGCTCTGCCCCTTTGGAGCAGGGCAGGGCAGCAAACAGTTCAGGGGGGCTCTGGGTGAAGGGGGATACTGCCACCCGGCTACGGGTGGCAGGGGGAACGCAGGCCCACCCACTCCTCTGCGTTCCAGCCCAGGGCCCTAGTAGCGGCTGTCGCCGCTAAGGCGGTCAGTGGGGATCCGCACTGAAACACACTGACTGGGTGATCAGTAGGGATCGTGGCCGGTGCATACAACCATAGGCTCGGGGCCCTCTGCAGCCTGACTGTGGTCAGCCGCCCCTGGGCTACTTCCAATCCCCCCTTCTCCCAGTACCTGTCCTTCCTCGGCGGGTCCCAGACCATGGGTTCCTCGGAAACCTGGGAGGCCGTAGGGTCCAGTGGCTCCTCCGGATAGCCGGCACAGGGTCATTGCGGCTGGAGGTCCTCGGGGTACCTGGCACGGGGCAGTTCGGTCCAATGCTCCTCAGGATAGTGGGCCCGGGGCAGCTCCGGCCAGTGTTCCTCTGGATAGTGGGCCCGGGGCAGCTCCGGCCAGTGCTCCTCTGGGTAGTGGGCCTGAGGTAGGCTGGGCCGAGCAGGAGCTCAGGCCTCCACATCCATCCTCCTCGGCAGCCAGCGCTGAACTGAGCTCTGAGCCCTGGCTCTTATACTTCCTGTCCCGCCCCTTGACTTCCGGGGGGCGGGAACAGGCGGTAGTGGCTCCACCCACGGGGGCACCTGCTCTGGCTTGTTCCCCTCAGGTGCGACGGGGAGCCAGGGCGCCTCCTTACACATACATAAATCAAAACTGCTGCATAATCAAATGCGGTGACCAAACAAGGCATATTAAGGAATTTTCCGCTTTACATTTTCCACCTTGTCCCATATTTTTCAGCCACCAAATACCTATCAGGTCTTTTCTAATTACTGGAGCTGCAGGTGCACCGCACCTCTGAAAATCGGATCATAGATGTCTTAAGAACACTGCAGTATTTTGTTAGTCAACCATATTGTTCCTTTTCATGATATTTTGTCTCCCCACCATAGGGTGAATTTGTAGAAGATGGAACAGAAACTCACTTCAGTGTTGGTGATCATGACTGTTGCATTAAGGCTGTCAGTAGTGGAAAACGAAGGGAAGGAATCATTCATACTCTTATTGTAGATGACAGAGAAATTCCAGAGGTTTTGGAATAGCCTGGAGTTAATCTGTTATAGAAATAAAGATCAGGGATTTATTACTGTGGTAATTAATGATGATAATATGTACTTCCAGGTACATTTAGTTTGTGCTTTTTATTTTCTGGTTACTGTATATGAAATTATAATAATCTTTTTGAGGACCAGATGAAAATATCCAATTATGTACAGCCTCAGATATTACCAGTTCTTTTGTAAACTATATAAATATATAACACTAAGTATAAGGAGGGGAAGGTGGACTTATGTAGGAATTGTTTACAAGGAAATCTTTGTTACAATAATAAAATGCAAAATAAATAAGCAGTGTACTATTGAATTTTAAGAAGTTTTTGAACTTGATGTGGTTTTCTTTTCATGTTCTGCATTCAGCTGCTCTGCACAATTTTTGCAATAGTACACCCAGCCCTGAGCTGTTTTTTATTGATAAATGTTTCTTGTAACATACTAATGTCACTTTAAAATTCCTATGGTTGCAGTTAAGACAATAAATAGCTATGTAATTGCTAAAGTTAATAAAACAAAATATTGAAAATTTAGATATTCCATACTTACAGCAACTATACTAATATATACAACTCTTATTAAGACTAAGGGGGGAGAGAAATTACAAAAAAAAGGGAATGGACAATCTCACTAGTTTGTCTAACATCTGTACATTAAAACTGTTGTAATGATTAAATAGCTTCTGCATTCCAAGTAACTATTTACATTTAAAAATTCACTGTGGTGCCAAGACACTTTTTAAATGAAATATTTTGATGAAAACTGACAGTAATATGAAAGCTCCTACCAATCCAGCATTTAGCTAAACAAAACTTAAACCTATACTGCAGTGTGAACAAGGGAATACATGAAAAATCAATGGAAATGAAAGGGGGGATCTGTTGGCCAAGTGCAAAAGCTAAATCAGGAGTGGAATGTTCGTGTTTTCAAGCTTATAGGATGGTATTAACTGTTAATTTTAACAAAATATAAAAAGAAATTATTTGAAAGTGCGCCTAGAGTACATTAAAGAAGTGCTAACTCACATAGTATGTACTGGAGTCCTTTTGTGAGACACAATAGCTTTATAAAGCATTGACATCTTTATGCTTTAGGTTTCAGACTAGTGTGTCTAATGCATTGCTATAGTTATGATTGGGATGGCTTTTGTTCCATACCCTGTTTTGTTGTATTAAACTGTAACAAAAATTAAAATTCTTTGTCTGTAAATACTTGTTTCTTTTCAGTCCAGAAGCAGACATATTATATACTATATGCTTATGTTATATACTTATTATATTGGACTATAATCCCTTTGACTGTTGCTGAACTATAACAGCATCACAAGCTGTTTTAAAAAGTTGTTTTTTTGGTCAGCAGGTATATAAACCAATTTTAAATCAAAACTTCCTAGTAAAGATGTATGTAGTTCTTGGTGATCATAACTGGGGTCAGGCAATAGAGATTGGGCCAAGTCCTACTCTTAACTTCTAGTATCAGAGGGATAGGCGTGTTAGTTTGGATCTGTAAAAGCAACAGAGTCTTGTGGTATGTTAAAGACTAACAGACGTATTGGAGCATGAGCTTTCATGGGTGAATACCCACTTCGTTGGCTGCATGTAATGGAAATTTCCAGGGGCAGGGATATATATGTGCAAGCAGGAAGCAGGCTAGAGATAACTGAGGGTAGTTCAATCAGGGAAGATGAGGCCCTCTTCTAGCAGTTGAGGTGTGAAAACCAAGGGAGGAGAAACTGCTTTTGTAGTTGGCAAGCCATTCACAGCCTTTCTTTAATCCTGAGCTGATGGTGTCAAATTTGCAGATGAACTGAAGCTCAGCAGTTTCTCTTTGAAGTCTGGTCTGAAGTTTTTTTTGCTGCAGGATGGCTACCTTTAGATCTGCTATTGTGTCTCCAGGGAGATTGAAGTGTTCTCCTACAGGTTTTTGTATATTGCCATTCCTAACTTCTGATTTGTGTCCATTTATCCTTTTACGTAGAGACTGTCCAGTTTGGCCAATATACATAGCAGAGGGGTATTGCTGGCATATGATGGCGTATATTACATTGGTGGACGTGCAGATGAATGAACCGGTGATGGTGTGGCTGATCTGGTTAGGTCCTGTGATGGTGTCGCTGGTGTAGATATGTGTGCAGAGTTAGCATTGAGGTTTGTTGCATGGATTGGTTCCTGAGTTAGAGTTAGTATCGTGCGCTGTGCAGTTACTGGTGAGAATATGCTTCAGGTTGACAGGTTGTCTGGGCGAGGACTGGCCTGCCACCCAAGTCCTGTAAAAGTGAGGGATCTGTAGTAAGAGGAGGCCCTGAGACATAAACATTGGTATCAGAGGCCTGGTATGAGGCCTAAGGCCTGAACTAAAGTAATAGTCAAGACTTTGCTAACATAAAGCAAAGTGGAGCTGTGAGCCAGAGGCAGGCCCTGCTCACAGACACTGGCAAGGAAAGGGCTGATGCAAGAAGATACGTACTAAAAGGTACTGAACACTAGATATCAGAACATTCACATACTTGCACATTCCACACAAGTATACAGGAACAGCTGTCATCCCAATGAGGGGCAAAGGGTAATGTATGGATAGACTGTTTGTTCAAACGCAACATGTAGAAGGTGAGGGCGGCACCTTTACCACGTAGAGGGGTTGTACCTTGCTACGTCAGAGAGGTTGCACTCCATAACGTCCCAAGGAATAAAATGAATTGCCCATATTTTTGTTTTTGGTGTAACCTGGTGTATAAGAACACATCGTGGCGCCGGTGTCTTTTGTCCGGCCGAGGAGGCAGTGGAGAAGTCCCACCCATCTGACTGAGCCGAGTCATTGACGGGGTAGCAGATATTATTGCTAGCCTGATTAGGCTAAGAACCTACACGGGACCTACTACTGTAATACGATAACAGGCAATAACCTGGGCGAACCGCTGCCTTTGTACCCTACATAGACGCTGTGGTGCATTGGGGTTCCTTTCGTTCGAAGCTGGCTGTAGCTATGGTGCGCAGAGCTGGGGCAGCACACAGAGGGAAACACGCATTCGCAGCGAGTATATACCTAACAGTCGGGATACAGCAGAGCAGCAGGCACGGCACACCGGTAGCATTCTGACAACACACCTCTGACAAGAGGCATCATTGTCCAAAGGATGGGTTGTTAGATCCCTCGAAGATTGCATTGGAGGGAGTTTTAGGCTGGGGGACTGGTATTGTGATGCCGAAGTGGAGTCGGTGTTGGTGTTCATTGTATTGGTATTGTCTTGTCAAGTAGAGACGCTTCCTGGGCGGATGTCCCTGCTCTTGTGAATCTGTTTCTGATTTCACTCCGTGCGGCAGTATGTAGTTTGAGAATTGGGCTAGTCGAAGACTTTTGTAAGCGTGCTTGGTCGGCTCTGTCTGAGGGGGTTGGAAAAGGCAGATGCAGTTGTACCTCAGTGCTTGGTGTAGACAAATGGATTAGTGTGATGTGCCCAGGATGGAAGCTGGAGGCATGAAGGTAGGCATAGCGGTCGGTAGGTTTTCGATATAAGGTGGTGTTAATGTGACCATCACTTATGTGCATCGTGGTGTCTAGGAAGTGGACCTCCCATGTAGATTGGTCCAGGCTGAAGTTGATAGTGGGGTGGAAGCTGTTGAAATCGTGGTGGAATTTTTCCAGAGTCTCCTTCCCATGGGTCCAGATGATGAAGATAGCTGGGAGTGCCAGTGGCATAGGGTCTGAGTAGAGAGTCCACGTATCCAGACAGTCCTTCAGCTTGCCAACTACAAAAGCAGTTTCTTCTCCCTTGGTTTTCACACCTCAACTTGCTAGAAGGGGTCCTCCTCCTCCCTGATTGAACTAACCTCATTATCTCTAGCCTGCTTCTCGCTTGCACATATATTTACCTGCCCCTGGAAATTTCCACTACATGCAGCCGACGAAGTGGGTATTCACCCACGAAAACTCATGCTCCAATACGTCTGTTAGTCTATAAGGTGCCACAGGACTCTGCTGCTCTTAACTTCCGTGCACTGATGAAAGTAAGGGGTTGCCCAGATGTAACTAACAGCAGAATCTGGGGATGTTATAAATGGTGCAGACTACAGAGTCTTTGTTTTAAAGAAAAACATGAATGCAAACCAGTGCTTGAGATTTGACTTAACTAGTAGTCTTTTCCTTTGGGCCCTCAGTTCAAGTCCCGTTCCGGCAATTGGTCTTACACCCAGGGCTTATACTTCTAGCTCCATTAAAATGACCTGGAGGGGTTTGAGCCTTTACTAAGAAACAATTTTGCAAGTATCTGAGGATATGGCTAAGCTGATTTTTTTTTTTTTAATCATTTCATAACCTTTTCCATACCATGACTGCAAAGTACAATGAAAAAGTTTCAGGCCACAGGCCCCTCCCAGCTAGGCATAAAGCAAGATCATAATTCCCCTGAAACCTGAATGTGCCCCCCTGATGATTGCTAGTCCCAGGTTCAGAACTCATGCTTTATTTCATAAAATCTTTCATAAAAGGCCATGCTGAATACATCATGATAGCTAACTGAAGGTTGACTGTTGTCAAAGTCAGGAGCCTTAATGTCCTGTTAGGAGGAGGAGAAAAATCAGAACACATCTACAGATTGATATATTTTTGGTCATGTAATTTTTTTTATTTCTCTTAAACATGTTACTTACAGTGGTTGGCATCTCATACAGCTAATGAAAATGATAGCAACACGATTATTGCTACTGAGACCGCAAATAAATTCACTTTTTATAAGCATGTAAACTTATTTATAAAATAACACTTCCAAAGATGACAAAGCTGTTGTTGAAACACAGGGTAGACGGTTAGCTAAATAAATAAAAGCAAAATGAAAAATAAAATAAATGAACAGCCTAAATACATGTTTTAATCTTACTGGATTACTTTGGACTAGATGGTTTTTGCTAAAGTGTGATTTTTAAGTTTATAAAATATTGTTTCAAGCTTTTATAAAACAGACATTTCTGTGGCTAAATATATATTTACTCATCTCTGGTGCCTTAGTAAAATAAAATGCATACTGTGACTGTTTATAGAAAAATAAAACTGCATATTTTTGAAGCTATATATTTTCACCACCACAGGAATGGTGAACTGAATTCTGTATCTCATATCTCTTTCTGATATAAAATTATATATAGTTTTAACTTCCTTAGGTTATACTGGTTACGCTGTTGTATATACCAACAGGGATGTGTCAAGATTGTTAGGTAAGGCACCATTACCCCACTACTGCAGTAGGGTCAGAAATGCTACTATTTGGGTTTTAACAGGATGCTCTTTATACTTTGTTCTGTGGAATGCCTAAGTCCATGATTCTGATGAAGTCTCATCTGCTGGGCCCCTGGCTTCCTAGTAAGGCAGTGACCCCTCAGCCCAAATCTGGGAACATGTCAATATATAGTGTGGAACAGCCTGATTACTGTTAAAAATGACAAATGTTTCAGGCTTGTGAACATCATCTACTACACTGTCATATACATTCATGCCATCTTCATCAACTGCTGGTGGCACAATATAAGACTGTTTGCCCTCAGTGTATAAGCCTGTTACCACCTCAGCCTCAAACACACAAATTAGATGGTCCATTTCACACTTTTCCTTGGTAGCCTCCATTAGGTTTCTGGGGTTCCTGATAAAGTAGATGCCAGCTCCATATTTTTGTTCTGGAAATAAAAACACCAAAAATGAAAATGGTAGACTCCAAAGAATGAGTTTTATTAGGATTTTCAGGGCTGTAGTCATGTCACTCTCAAGATATTTGAAACATGGTGGGTGAGGCAACATATTTCATTGGACCAACTTCTGTTCCTGAAAGAGACAAGCTTTCTAGCCACACTTAGCTCTCCTTCAGCTTCTCTCTTTCACCAACAGAAGTTGGTCCAATAAAAGATACTACCTCACCCCCTTTGTCTCTCTCTTACTAGAGTGACATTTTTTTCTCATGGCTCTAGCCCTAAATATTAGAGATGCCTCTTGATTCTGGATTGCATTTCCTATTACCTTTCACAATGCTCCTTCTATGTTGGTAACAAAAAAAAAATGAAGAAAGAAACATCTGCTGATACTTTTCTCTGTTCTAAATGCTGATGTCCATATTCTGCCCTCAGATACCTGCATACAAGCCCACTGCCTTCAGGGAAAAAAGGATTACTAAACTGTTCCATAACTGTTGTTATTCTACTTGTGATGCACTTGTCCATTTCATTCTTGGAGTGTGCATGTCCTGTGCACTATTGTCAGAAACTTTTTCCCTCCGTAGTACCTGTTACAGCAGCTTGAACTCCATCTGCTGCTACGTATCCTTGTGACCACTCATAAAGAGCTGAGCCACCCCAACCCCTCTCTGTTAACTTCGTGCCAGAAACTCCAGTGCAGAGTGTAGGAAGGTGAGTCATGGAATTGACATGAGCAACACTTCTCTAATAACAACAGTTATGGAACAGGTTAAAAATGTTTTTTTCTTCTTCAAGTGATTGCACATGTGCATTCCACCTGGGGTATGTCTACGCGGCAATAGAACATCTGGTGCTGGCACGTCAGCTGCCTCTGGCTTGCAGGGTTCAGGCTGTGGAACTATAAAATTGCAGTGTAGACGTACGGGCTTGGCTTTGGGCCAGGTTCTGGGACCCTCAAAATATGCTGGAATGAAGCGTGTATCAGCAAGACTCCAGATTGTCTGGAGCAGATAGAGAATCATTTCCACTTCACCAAGTTAACAGAGCTAGTAGATGGCTTCCTACTATTTAATAGCACATCCTGAACCTCTTTTGAACAAGACTCCTCCCAACAATCTATCCATGAAATTTCTAAGCTGTTAAATGAAGTGCCTGCAAGTCTGGGTGGAGGAGGTGACCATGGGCTCGAGAAATCACATTTGAGTCCAACAGAAGCAATATCAGAGCTTTTACCAAAAGGGAGAGGAGTGTGGAGAACCAGTGCTCCTGAGGCCAACCTGGGATTACAAATATGATTTGAGCATGTTCCTGTCTGATTTTTAACAGAACTCTGTGAAGAAGTGGGATTGGTGGGAAAGCATACTGGAGTTTGCCTGGTCAGGAAAGTGTCCATTAGGGAACTCTGACTGTGACCTTGAAGGAAGCAAAAGTGCCGGCACTTCCTGTTGGTTCTTGTTGCAAAAAGATCTACCTAGGGAGTCCTCTGCAGCTGGAAAACGCACCTGGCTGCATTCAGAGATAGAGACCCTCTGAGGTGATGCAAACAATCTGCTTTGGTTGCATGCAAACTCATTCTGCACCCTTGGAAGGTAAGAGGCTGTGAGGTTGATCAAATTGGCAATACAAAAGTCCCAGAGGAGAACTGCCTTGTGGCAGAGCTGGAATGAGCAGGCCCCTCCCTGCCTGTCGAGGCAGGACATTGCCATTGTGCTGTCTGTTAGAATACGTGCAGGCTTTTTACCTGTGATATGGAATAAGAAACCCTGACATGATAGTCAGACAGCTCTCAACTCCCTGACATTTGTGTGTAGAGACAAGTCCTTTGTGGACCATAATCCCTGCATCTGAAGGAAACCTAGATGAGCCCCCCAACCCAGAGCAGACATATCTGTCACTAACATCAGCAAAGGCTGAGGCAGAACAAAGGAACATCTACACATACGTTTACAGGATTTGTCCTCCAGTCCAGAGAAGCTAAAACCTGAAAGAGTAAGCTAACCACAAGCCTTATAAGGTAACAGATCAGAGATACCATAGAGGCCAGCCAAGTCTGTAGTTCCCTGAGGTGCAATCTGGCATGTCAGACTGCATATGTGCAAGAGGCTGCATACCCCAGAACCCTCATGCAATTCCATGCTGTCACAGTTGGGTGAGCCTTGACATCTAAAACAACTGATTAAGTTGTCTGCAATCTTGACCATAGAAGGAAAGCTCTAGCCTGTGTCGAATCCAGGAGTGCCCCAATGAATTTGAACCTCTGAAAAGGGGAGAGGCTAGATGTCTCCATGTTGACTGACAGTCTCGGAGCTTTGAAAGTTGACTGGATAAGAGAGATGCTGGACAGTACTTGAACTCTGGATTGGCCTCTCACCAGTCAATCATCCAAGTAGAGATACACTTGCACACCCAATGTCCTCAGAAACACAGCTACCAGTGCCTTGCATTTTGTAAAAACTCTGGAAACTGTGCACAGGACAAATAGTATCACTTAACTGGAAGTGAGAATGGTTTACCAGGTACCTTAAATACTTCCTGGGGCCCTGGATAGATCGCCATATGGAAGTACGCCTCCTTTAAATCAAAGGCAGCATACCAGTCTCTGGGTGCCGGGGGGGGATAATGGAAGCAAGCAAGACCATAGAAAACTTTTATCTTTTTCTGTTGAGTTTATGCAGGCCTAAAATTGGTCTAGACCTCCCTTTGCTTTCAGGATAAGGAAATGGAAGGAACAAAACCTCTCTATGACACTGAGGAACTTTTTCTATGGCTCCCACCCAAAGCAGAGATTGCAACTCCTAGAAAAGGAGCTTCTCATGAGCGTAGTCCCTGAAGGAGGATATAGGGAAGGGTTGGAAGGAGGGGTAGAAATAAACTGAAGGGTGTATCCCACTTCCACAGAGTGTAAGACCCATTGGTCTGAAATGACTGAGGACCAAGCACCCAGAAAGTGGGATAGATGGTTTGCAAACACGGGGAAAGGAGAGACTGGAATTTTGGAGACTGGTATGGTGTCCATCAACCCATCAAAACATTTGTTTAATGCCCCCAGGGTGCCTAGATGAACTAGCCGCCATTGAAGTAGAAAAAGGTGGTTTGCATCTATAACCCCTATTATTTTTCTTGTCGATGTGCAAGAACAGCATATAAGCAGGTCTGATGTAGACAAAAATGCTTTCTTTTCAAGGCAGGTTTACGTATGCCCTGCAACTTTAGAGTTGCCTTGGAATCTTTTAAACCATTAAGTTTGTCATCTGTCTACCCTGAAAATAGAGATGACCCTTCAAATGGCAGGACCTGAACTATCTGCTGGACTTCCTGGGAAGCCTCAAAGACTGCAGCAATGAGCACATGCAGCCAAGTCCAAACCGGCTTGGAGTGATGTTCTAGCCACCAGCTTTCCTTCGTCTACCAGTGAAACTTGTTTTGCATCCTCTGGTAACTTGTCCTTAAACTTCAATATTGAGGCCCAGATACTGAAGTCATAACACCCTAACAAAGCCTGTTGGACAGTGATTCTAAATTGTAGCTCAGCCATAGAATACATTTTCCTACCAAAATGAGTCAAGTTTTTTGGTTTAGGGGTGCAGTTCTCAATCTGTGGGTCAGGCCGTCAAATGGGATCACCAGAGCTGGCTTAGACTTTCTGGGGCCCAGGGCTGAAGCCCAAGCATCAACTCCCAAGGCCAAAGCCTGAGGGCTTCAGCTCTGGGTGGGGGACTCAGGTTATAGCCCCCCTGCCTGAAGCTGAAGCCCTTGGACTTCAGCTTTGGCCCACCTGGAGCGGTGGGGCTCGGGCTCCTTTCCCCAGGGCAGTGGGGTTTGGGCGGGCTCAGGCTTCTGTCCCTCCCTCCTGGGGTTCTGTAGTAATTTTTGTTGTCAGTAGGGGGTTGCGGTGCAATGATAGCAATTGGATATGAGAGATTCACTCAGGCACTTTAAACAACTGAAGTGTGGGTCACTCACAGGCATCTTTAGTTGGGAACTGGTCCTGCTTTGAGCAGGGGGCTGGACTAGATGACCTCCTGAGGTCCCTTCCAACCCTGATATTCTATGATTCTGTGATCTGCTTGGAACAAGAAAAATAAGGCTTGATCCCCCTTGACCGAGGCACTCCTTGGTGCCGAAAAAAGAACTCGAAGCAGGGGAACTGAAAAATAACATTTAAACAAAAAACTTAATCACTAACACTATCTACCCAAAAAAAAGGCATACTGAGAGAACTTGCTAAGACAAGACCAAGAGATCCAGCAACCATCATAGGCGGTAAGAAAGAACTGAGGGGGATTAGGGACATCTTTGCTCTTTAGACCTGCTTGAAAGGGTGCACAGAGGCAGAGGACGCTTCAGCCACTCCATGGAGGACTGCTGACGGGAAAAGTTTCCAACAAACATGTGCTGGGCACGCACATACCAAGAGTGGAATGGACATGTACAGTCACTTGAAGAAGAAATTGTGGATGTTGGTATCCAAGTGAAGAATTTCTCCCATAATATTTAACTATGATTCCAGTGTGTAGTGTGACAAGCAACAGTTAGTTATAGTAGACAGAGACAAACTTGAGAATGTTCTGTATCTAAACACATTCTTTCCCAATCTTATTTTGTTTTGAGATAAAATTAGGCTTAAATGTTGTCTTATTTTGTCATTTATTATTTTGAGCACCCAAAAGCATGTTAGGTATTCCCAGAAATGTGGAAAGGCATGGCTCCTGCTTTCTGAAGATCTTAAAATCTAAGACCTGATTCTGCAATTGATAGCGCATAGGAAGATGACTGCATACTATCACTTGAAGGACTGGGGCCTAAATTCTTATTCTTTTCATCTGTAAACATTTCTAGAACAGAAGCTATGTGGATTGTTATGTGAGCTACAATAATAAACACCTTTAGGAAGAAAGTAAAAGAAACACCACCAAAGTCCTGCACTGTGCTTTGTGACAAATCCACCTTCTACATCACTTGACTGAAAGGCACAGTCTGTCTATTTAGACTGTAAACTCCTTAGTCCAGAGACTATATCCTCTTCTACAGCACATTTTGTAAAGCTTCAGGCTTATTGCAGAGGCTTCTTAAATGATATTCCAAGAACACTGGATGGATCCTTGAAGCTATGTAAAATTGCTTAATATCAGATTTGTTCACTTTTCAAGTAAAAACATGCTGGATCTGATTCTCCACTATGTTAAGCAGTCTTCTACCACTGTAACACCATCAACTTCAGTAGATTTACACTGGTGTAAAACCCAAATAATGGAATAGAGACTCAGATATGGCTTTTTTTTTTTCCTAACTGTCAGTGCCACACTCAAGCTGGGATCTGAAAGTAAAGCTGGGTTCTTTCTAACTCATACATCATCATCAGTAATAAAGATTCTGCAGTTAGATCTGTGATAACAATTCTGTTGATGATGCACAAACCAGAATGGAAACCAGCTCCTTCTCCCAGTGCTGCCTGGGCTCTGCTGTACGAACAAGAGTAAAAAGTGTAAAGTAAAATCTTATTGTTCTGAAGGTAAGCAGATATAACTGAACACATATAAAAAATAGATCTCTTGTGTAAGTGCCATTTTTCTGACCTAAGCTGAACTTTAATAAACAACTACTGTTTGTTTTGCTTAAAGAAGCAAAATATTCCTATCACCAAGTGCACACTCCAAGTGAAAACGCTAAACATTCAAATATCCAGCCCAGTGGTTCTCAAACAATTTACCATTGTGGACCGCACATGCAGCTCTCTCTGTGTTATGTGGTCCACATCCATACAACATACATACTACCTGTATGGCCTTGAGGATATCACATGGGCCGCAGCTGTGTACTGATTGGGCTGCAAGCGGCCTGCAGGTTGAGAACTGCTGGTCCAGTCCATATGTTCTGTATGAAGCAATACTAGCAAACTGACACCTGGGTAGAATGGCTACATTATTGTCTGGAGCAGAATTATATAAACACTATTAATGGCATGTTTCTGCAATTTTTCAACAGCATTGTAAAAAAGAAAAGCAGTAAACTACCTGGTGGAGGGGAATATGTTCTCTGAAATCCAGCTCTGCATACCAAGCTACAGAACTGAGCAGGAACACGCTGGTACAATCTATGGCATATCTGCTTTCCAATAGCTTTTCCTTCTACACATTTTTTAATCTGTTGGAAGGCAGCTGATAAAACAGGATTATGTATTTTTTCTATCTGTAATATAAACAACAATACTGTAGTATAAACAGATAGTTCTAGATCCATACCATTGAAAGCACACGCTGTCACTCGTTTAATTTATGGTCTTCAATCTAACAAGCATTTTTTTTTTCCATTTTGAGCTAATCAGTGGTACAGTGTGCATATATCTAAAGTGTGCAATTGCTCAGGAGAAAAAGTACCATGACCCCAGTGCTTCTCATTAAAGTCAACAGGAGCACCATTGTGCCCTGTTCCAGTGATTTCTACTGGGCTAGTTGTGTGATACAGATGTAAGTAACAACCATAAACGTTAATGAGAGTTGCGTATGTGGTTAGGACCTGACCCAGCCAGGGGCTGAGAGATTCATGTGAGGGTCCTGACTTCAGTGAGAGTTAAAGTTACTCAATTTCTCACAAGATAAAGTCCACACTGAGAAAAGTCTTTGGACTAAATTGTGCCTTTCAGGCACAAGTTCTGCATCACAGAGGATGTAGGAGGCATTGTGCCTCAGTTAGGCACCAAACTTTGGGGGAGAATGGCTACTGCAACACCTTTGAAAAGGGTGTATAGGAACATATGAGATACCATATTGGATGGATCAGTGGTCCATCCAAACCAGGATCCTGACTATGACAGTGGTCCATCCAAACCAGGATCCAAACCACATCAGATGCCTCCGGGTAAGATGTAAGAACCCCAGTTATGGAATAACCTGTCCATAGAAGAAGTTTCTTTCTGACCTACTCAGTTAGAGATTAGCATATGCCCTGAAGCATGCGGGTTTATGTCCCTTCGTTTCTGTTTTTTTGTTTAAGTAATCTTCTCTACTGGAACTGTGAATGATTTCATATCCATAGAACTGTACAACCCTGTTTTGAACTCCGCTGAGCTCTTGTGGCAATTAATTCCACAGGCCAACTGTACAATGTGTAAAATAGCATTTCCTTTTATCAGATTTGTATTAGCTGCCTTTCAATTTAATCAAATATCCATTGTTCTTGTATTATGAGATGGTAAACAGAAGTGTCCGATTTACCTTCTGTACACCATTCATTATTCTGTATACCTTTATCATGTGTCCTCTGTATCATCTCCCCTCTAAATGAAATAGTCCCTGTTGCTTCAATCTTTGTTCCAATAAGACATAGAGATGTCAATGCACTTGACTAAGGTCATACAGTGAGCCAGTGATAGAACTAGAAACAGAATCTAAAAGTCTTGGCTTCTAGTTACCTGCTATTTCCATTAGATAATGCTCCCTCCTCCCCACAGAGGATACACCTACTATAGAGACTTATATTTCTCTATATATATGCTGTACATCTTCACGTTCCCTTCATGCATTAAAGTAGAGCCTGGAATCTACTACTGACTACATCAGGAGCGGAATCAGCTCCTTGATCCCTGAGAATTTGCTATAACTGAGGACTTGAGGTTGCAAAATATAAAATAAACATACAGTACCTTCTGAAATAGTAAATGAGGATTTAACTGCATCTTTCTGAGTGATCAGCTGTAACGTTTTTTAAACAGTCATCTTAATTGAGCAATAAATCTAGATTTCATTCACAATTTCACTAAAGTTCATTCAAGTATTATAAGGAGCCAACTGATTTTGATCTAATTCTTTTTTTAAAATGTATCCTTCTTAATTCCATCCAGGTTCTTGTAAATGTCTGATGCCTTAAGATTCATTTTACCAAGGACACTCTCTTTACCTTGAGAACACGAAGCCCAGCTTTTTCAAATTGTTTTTCTCGGTCCTTGAATTCCTGGCAGTATGATTCTACTGGAGAGATCTGGTAACGCATTTTGGTACCCGTTGTCTTCTCTCGGAGTCTTTCTGAAGGATAATCAGTTTCCAGATGGCCTGGATACAAGTAGCAGGATATTTAATAATAATTTAAGACTTTCAGTTCGTTAAACTCACCCTCAATGCAACAAAGTCAGTGGAGGAGGAAGTTAATAGTTTATTTTGGTTGCTTAGGTAAGAAGAGTGTTACATATTCTCTGACACAAGCTGTTTATGTCATCTGCATGAAGGCTCCTCCTTTACAGAGACCTTTGATAAGGGCAGTGATGACTTAGGAGTTCTGTTGAGTGAGGTTGGGATACTCTGTATTCTTTTGTGCTATAAGGGTCAACTGGTTATTGCCAGTAAGTCATGAGTTTACTGCTAAATTAGTTTTAATTTAAAGATTTCTGTTTTAAAAAAAATCAAGGACACTTAGGGCTTGATCCAGAGCTCATTGATGTCAGTGAAAAAGCTTCTACTGAGTCCAATTAACTTTGGCTATGGACACTACAGCACCTTTTTACACTCTTGCACATTTAAATAAGATAACTATCTGTCCAGATCTAGAAATTCTTTAACTGATTCAACTTTGCTAAGGATGTTACAGCTTACATTTAAATTTGCAGAATATATTATGCTTGTTAAATCAAAGTCTACTAAAGGAACCAATGAAAAGTCAGAAACAGAAGAGACACAGGATGTATCATCTCCATTATAGATCTCTGCATTTGTGTATCTATCTTTTATACAGGGGAACCCATCTTAAATGACCAGGAAAAATGGTTGTCTAATAAGGCTGGCTTTTAACTAGAGGCCAAATAAAACTGACCTGGAAAAACGGGATATTTCAAAGACAGGAAGTCGCCCATTGAGGTGGTATTTGGTATAGGTTTCAAATTCATTCTTCCTGTAATTCCACTGAAATCAATTAATTGACTTAACTGACTTCAGTAGTTTCTACACTGAAGTCAAAGGGCCTGATTCACTCCCACCAGAGCAACTCTATCTCTAGGAAGCTGCTAGCACTAGGGCCATGGCTACACTGGCACTTTACAGCGCTGCAACTTTCTCGCTCAGGGGTGTGAAGAAAACACCCCCCTGAGCGCTGCAAGTTACAGCGCTGTAAAGCGTCAGTGTAAACAGCTAAACTCCATGAAGATGTGGAGTACGTGCAGCGCTGGGAGAGCTCTCTCCCAGTGTTGGCACAGCGACTACACTCACACTTCAAAGCACTGCCACGGCAGCGCTCCCGCGGCAGCACTTTGAAGTTTGGAGTGTAGCCATACCCTAGGTCTGCTGCCAGGAGGGGAGTGGCAGCAAGCAACATACAAAGTATGCAGGACCAATTTAACAAGGGTATGCACTGATTCAATACGTCTCCCAGGGAGCCTCAGCTGGCTAGGCATTTAGGCTGCCTTTCCTAGTGGAACTCCCAGGGTGAGGACTGGCAGCAGTCATGTCCACCTCCAACAGCAACAGCCCAGTGGGATAAAGTGCAACCCACGGAATCCTGCCCAGTAAATCAACTGAAGTCAACAAACTAACACATGGTCTTTCAAGGCTTTGCATAGTGCCTATTACCATAGTATCTCAGCACACAGACTAATCTGACCCTACTGTATATTCATCATACATACAAACTGAAATACAAGCTCATCTAAATATTGGTAACACACATACATATTCTCTGCTTGATATTTGTTTTTATTCACTTAACCATACTGACCCTCTGACAACAGCAGTTCCTCTTGTTTGGCTCTATTATTCTCTTGCACGTCACACAGTAAATTTTCGATCATGAACACCGCATCAATTACAGCACCAAGAGGACCTTGAATCTCTAATCTTGCCTTTCCACCAACCACTTCTTCTGATATTGATACACCGAAACGCTGCAGACGAGACAGTTCTGCATGATCCTTTTTGCTAAGGTTAAAAATGTGATTGTTTTCTATAACGATAAGGTGACTTTCCTGGATTTGCATTATGTTTTTGATCCATATTTTTGCTGCTTCCAGTGTTTCACAGCGGTTTCCAATAAGTTCAATGGCTGGTCCAGTTTTTTTATTCTCTGTTTCAGCTTGTCTGTCAGAGCGTGACCCTGAAAGAAATACTGTTTATACAAGTGCAATTGGTAGACTGAAAAGTACTGCAGCCTAAGACTTTGCAGCACAAGGAAAGCTTACTGCCCCTATGGTACATTCAGAATGGAGATACTACAATAGACACAAAGGGGTAGATTTTTAAAGATATAAATGACAGTTGGGCATGTAACTCCCATTAAATTTCAATTTTGCCTTTGAAAATATCCCTGTAAGGGCCTAATTCCACTCCTATTAAAGTCAATGGCAAATCGCTCATTGATTTAAGGGGGACCGGATTTGGCCCTATTAATAATTAATAAACACAGTTTCATCCCCGGTGTATAACATCATTACATTTTGAAGTCAAATTAAATGGTAGTTCCTTTTCTGTGAGCCATTTAGAAACTTGTTCTTAATTTTCATGTTCTTCTATATTCCTCTAACGTGTCGTTTAAGCAGAAGCAGCTATTTCAGGAGAAACTGGAGATGATGAAATTAAATATTTACAGACTGAAAACATAAATCTTGCTTTTAAGTCTCTAGTTAGGACTGTTTTTGTGTTAAGAGACTACATTGTAGTTCTACAGGGAAGTGAAGGAAAGGATACCGTCCTACTCACAAAGGAGCCCTTTTAAATCCCTTCTGGAATCTGGCTCTGAATAAATGAAGTACCTTTTGCATTTTAACTACATCTGTGTTCTCTCTGGATTTTTTTTTTTAGTAGGATGTAAATCAGTGCTAAAATCAATGTATTTTACTCATATTCACTTTGCATTGGCTAGCTAGAATAAGTTTCAAATGACAACACTCTCAGCTTATAATAAAAAGTCCATTGATGGAAATGGTAATAGGCTGGAGTGCTGCCTGCAATCATTTGAACATAAGAGGCACAACACAAGTACAACTCGCCTGCCTACAAGGAGGGAAGGAACGCCAACCCATGATGCCATCCTCATGTCTCTTGAACTGAAATTTTACCCTTTGGCACCAGGACTCAATCACATGAAGTACTTTGTGCCATCATCTCTCACTGATTACAGTTGGTACTGACGGTGCTCAACATCTCACATGACCAGGCCAAAAGCTGAACAAAACTGTACTGGAAACTCTAAAGTGGTAGCTAAAGACATGGCACTGCCTATTGCAGGTACAGGTTTTACTGTTAATTAAACATATACAATAAACTCTGGAACTTTATAGTAACTAAAATGCACTCAGCCTTCCTGTGAAGCATCAAGCTACCCAAACACTGCCAGAGGCAGCAAGGACCTGAGTCTGATATGACAAATCCTATGTTCTACAGGATGGTGCTAATCATGTTCTGTATCAGGGCTGGTCTACACTACGGGGGAAAATCGATCTTAGATACGCAACTTCAGCTACGTGAATAACATAGCTGAAGTCGAAGTATCTAAGATCGAATTACTCACCGTCCTCACGGCACGGGATCGATGTCCGCGGCTCCCCCTGTCGATTCCGCAACTCCATTCGGGTTGGTGGAGTTCCGGAATCAATATAAGCACGTTCGGGGATCGATATATCGCATCTAGATGAGACGTGATATATCGATCCCCGAGCAATCGATTGCTACCCGCCGATACAGCGGGTAGTGAAGAGGTAGCCTCAGTTTGCATGAGCTGGAATGAAGGTGCCAAAGCAGAGTAGCTAGAACTTTCTGTGTCAACAATTAACCATACCCATTGGCTCCTGAAATGGAAGGAATTGGGATGAAGATGATTGATTAGAGAGAATAATTGATAACTATCAAAGCTCAGCTTCCTCTGGTTTGTATTCACATTTAAGAAATCCTGCTTTTGAACTAGCAAACCCAAAGATCAGTACTCAGCCCTAACCCCTGATAACATCAATGTCAATGACATGGATTCTTCAAGGGGCAAAAGACTGCAAAGCATCTGAAGAACTGAATAGTTATCGCAACAGTTACATTTTTGTTTACATGAATGAGAATCCGATAAGTCAAAAAGAGTCTAATTAAATATCATAATACTAAAACTAATTTTGCAAAACACAATTTTAGAAGAGGTAACACATGTTCCCCAATATACCAAAACCAGTATTGTCGTCTTCACCTCTTTATCACCCAGTCTGACAAACAATGAAACAAGAGTCAAAAATTAAACACAGAGCTCATGTGATGTTTTTCCCCCAGATAACAGATAAGTATTAGGAGAGTATAATTTTCAGAACCTTACTCATCTTTTGTGCTCCTTACTTACCCAAATCACCACTTCTGTTGCATTCCGCATATTCTCCCAGTTTGCTTTTCGCTGAATCCAACTTGGTTCGGAAAGCCTTGACAAAGAAAGATTTAGAATCAGTTTACAACCAGCTATGTGTCAAACCAGTAACAAATGAACAGAGGCTGTCTCTCCAGATTTCTGTTAGGAAAACAATTTTAGTCAGTCTCCTTTCACACAGGGCCTGATGCTAGTCTCCTGTGCCAAACCTGGTTCCAGGGCTTTGTACAGGGACATGGATGGCATGCATGGGTGGCATTCTCCTCAGTTTCATCTGGAGGTAATATGTGGGGAACCCATGCGGCCAGGCTGTTACAGTTTATGGGCCAGAGCAGAAGCAATTTCTTCTACTTACAGTTTTATGCTGATGAATCCATGCTGTGCATTGTGATGCACTGACTATCCCCATATCTAAGTCACAAAGCTCCTCTCCATAGTCTCATGTGGGAAGCCACTGAGAAGTATGGCTCTGAGAAGTGGGTTTGTGCTTCCTGCAGACTGACATCCCTGGCAGTGAAAATACACTATTCATTTTGGGTTTTAGCCTTCAAGGCCTGTGGCAAAGACAGGACAGCCTTCGGCACTTCAGTGAAATAACTGGCCATGTGAGCATGTGGTCCAAGGCAACACAGAGACAAATGATAACCAAATGTAATTTGTCAGAGTTCTGACATATAGAAAAAAATGATAAAAATCATCTACAAATACCATGAAAAGTACATTGCAAATTAATACTACATTAGAAAATAAGATTTTAAATGAATTATACTGACAAAAAAAATGAAGAAATTATACTGTAGATCTAAAGCAAAGATGAGCAAAAGTCATTGTAATTACTTCTAAAACTGAGGGACCACATCAGAGTTTACATGCAAGGTGGTATAAGTTACATGTCAATGAGTGGGTATAATTCGGGTTATCTGACTCTAGGAGTCAAAATTGATGTAATCTACACATCAATGGCATGGAAGAATAACAAGAAGGACCAAGGAGGTAGGATTGGCTACCCCTTTTTCCAGATCTTCAGTATGTAAATTATGTTCGGACTCCCTTACACCCAGTTACTGATACCACATTACACTTCACATCTGAATTTGGTCCTGAGTATGATTCAATTGTCCATGGCAGCCTTTCAGAGCAGAAGCAAGAGCATAATATAACCTTTTTGCCAGCCCATACTCTATTGTACTCTATATTACTTTTGCTACAGTATACAGGCTCACTCCTCACATACTGAAATCATGGGAGTTTTGGGTTCAAAGAGAACAGCATCAATTTATAATTATATTTTTATGTATATAGATACCTAAAACAGTCATGTATAAATCATCTGGGCCAAATTCTCTGCTGGCATAAACTAAGACAGTTCCACTGAAATCACCAGCAGACAATTTGGCCTCAGGTGTCTACAGCCTAGTCTACCATAGAAGGCAAAGTCCTTTGTAACAATACATTGCTACAGGAGATGTTTTGACTGAATTTGCTGAACGCATTTCCCATGGCATAACTTCAGTAGAAATACTTTAGGAAGTCCCCAGTAAGTTGGAAGCAACACCTTCACTGTATACTGTATGCCTCAAGAACTTCAGGAGGCCTACGTGACAGCCATGGCATTGGGGCTACAGATAGGAAGGCAACTAAGTAAGCTCCCCAGGGGACTGGTGGATTTCCAATCAGAGTTTGTCTGAAGTTCCTGCCAACTGAACCAGCAGAGACACCCCATCTGCACATTTTCCCTTCCGCAGAGCCATGCAGCAGGGAGAAAGCGGGCAACTGGGCAAAAGAGGGAAAGCACTCTGCAACGCTAGACTAGAATTCATATTCCCTGAGGATTTGTTTCTTACATAGGCTGATTGCTGTCCCCTGCTAGGATGCCATTTATTGTCTCTTTCAGGGAAAGATGTCAATCAAACTCCCAGTCCAACCTTGCCAAGTTTGATCTTCCTCCGAGTTTATTCACAAGACACACCAGAGGTTTGCTATCTATTGTTAGAAATGTTACATATAGTTTGGTATGTAAAGTACTTGTAGAAATTCAAGGAAACTTTCTTCATGGTTATTGTGGGTTCTTCTACTTACAGTTAATGCTAAATACCTTACCTTGTAGACGAAACTGTTATTTGGATGGATCACAAAATACACATCTAACTTCCTCCCAGGATGTTCCTTTGCAAAGCTTAAAACTTCGTCAATCATAATATCTGCCACTTCATCGTTTACCAAATGTAATACTCCAGATCCAATTACTGGGAAAGAAATTGAAGGAAATGGATACTTCTGAAGCTTAAGCAAACATCCTAACATTGCAGTTTTTAGAACCTGCAGAATAAAAGGAGAGTTTTAGAATTTATTTTACTTTCTGACATGAAAAAGAGGAGTGAAAATCCTCTCTAACAGAACATCACCTTGCGTGAATCACTGCTGTTTTGTGATGACCATACTACATGGAGCACAGACTTGCAGGCCAGATTGTATCCTTTTGTCAATATGAATTTCTCACAAGATGGACGAAGCTTCTGAGACTCAAACAGAAATTCCTGCTGAAGAGATGAGCCTGCTTTTTTCAGAATTGCTCTTGAAATGTTTCCTCTTGACAGATCATTCATGACCACAGAATTAACAATAATTGCAGTCTGGAAGAAAAGAACATAACCTCTCACTATATTTCACTTCAGGTAAATGCATATTCTACCCGCACTGCAGTCTGATCCCCACTTCAAATGTACCTGTGCAGCTGATGGAGCTTTTTCTTACAAAAACTCCATCCATCCAGAAACTTCACCTTTTAAGGGGTATCTACACTACATACTTCTTTCAATGTTGTGTAGAATACATAACAGCGCTGCCCTCATCACACATTAAATAACAGTGTAGCCAGTGAGGTAAGGCTTAGGCACGTAAAGACAGAGTTGAAGAGTGTGCTTATGTATACAGGTACATCCCCCACACTCATTCTACTCACCCACTCTGTGCCTCACCATCTACACTGCTTATTTTTAGCATTGTAGTGTCACTGCCTCCCTGCCGCTGGAGCCTTTTCCCAGTGCAAGGAAAGACTCCAGCCGTCAGGCAAGGGAGATGGGGAAGGAAGCAGCAGAGAAAGGTCCACTAGCTCCCCACTGTTGGAGCCCTTCCCATCTGCATGGAAATGGGGGCCATTCCTAGAGACTTTCCACTGCAGTGAAAGGCTCCGGCAGCAAGGAACTTCTGAAATTTTCCCCATCTCCCTCTGCCAGAGCCTTTCACTGACATGAGTCACCTACACACTGCAGAAAGCGGAGGATGCAGCAGGCTTTTCACTGTGGCATGTAGCTACATGTAGCCTACACAACACTGCCAGTGGTGTGTATTGTAAATGTAGCCTTAAAGTAGTAAGCACTGCTGGCCATGCAAATAGTCCTCACAATCTTGTATACTCAGGAGGAATTGCAAAATTATGGCTGCCTTCTGTGCAGGAGCACTATGAGAGGATGGAAATCCCTAAGCTTTCTCCTTCTGCCCATCACATACTCCTTAGGGCTGCTGTAATTTGGAACTAAATTTGTGAAATGCAAAAATTTTTGCTTATGGGATTTTGACCACAGGAATAATGAGTCTAACCTTAGCTTGATTGTTTAAGAGTAACTAAAAATATAAGGCTTTGGGCTACACCCATTCAATTGCTCAGAAGAAATATAACTTTCTATAGTCAGCTGATAGAATTTCTCCGCCATCAACCAAAGGTCTCAATTTGTGTCCTTTATTTCCACATCTATAAAAACAAACTTCTTAAGGAGTCCAGATATTTCTTTAACAAACAAGGTATGGAAAATTCTGTGCAATACGGTCTGTTTCAAACAAATGCTATCAGGTGATGCAGCTTCTGATCTAATCACCCTTTCTGGTTTGCTCATAACTAGGATTGCCATGTTTTTTACCATGCTATAATAAATTAAATAGGTCTGTTTAAATCAAATATTGGTTAAAGATGATATGTACACTGGTTTTAGAAAATATCTTCAGCTGTTGTAGTATATACTAAATGCACCAATAGTGAGACTGAGGGCTGGTCTACACTAATGCTATAAGTCAATCTAAATTACACTAGTTCAGTTACCCAAGTTATGTAACTGAAATCAACTTAACTTATGTCAACTTACAGTGGTATCTACACCCTGCTATGTCAATGGGAGACGCTCTCCCATCGACTTAGCATGCCTTCACCACACACGCCTAATCAACACTGCTGCATCAATCGCAGCAATGCCGATTTAGCAAGTAGTGTAGACATCTTCAGAGGAGCATTCATCCTATTCCAGGAAAAAAAAAAAGAAGGCAGGACATGATAGGATCTAGGAGAGTAAGCTTCTTGCGACTACATTAAAAAATGTTATTAAAATATTACATTAAAAAAAGTAAATGTTAATGTAGAGTCAGGACAGCCAATAACTTTATTCTATCTGGTGGTGTCTTCTATCCTCTCATACCAGGGCTCATTTCACAAAGAAAACTTTTCAAATTCAATAGCTATATTATAAGAAGACACCTGGGTATATATTGTATTGGTCCACTGATTCTAATGTTGGGTGGCTAAAGACAAGAGGGCAAGATGCATATTTACTTGAACAATACAACATGCCCTCTAATCTCTTAGGATCCAATCCTGCAAGGTGCTGAGATGCAACTCCACACTCAGTACTTCACAAGATCAGGGTCCCCAAGGTCCACTGTGAAGACTTACATGCTGATCTTCAATTTGTCCTCTTATGATATGTAGGTGAAGACCATTAATTGTGATGGAATCTGGAAGCTGGTTTGCTGAAGCTGGCACAGTCTCCTGAAGTGAGTTGATGTCACTCCTCCCCAGAAACTTTTCACAGGCCCTTTTCATTGCCGCAACTGTGGGCTCATCAACGTTCACCAAGTGGATTTCTTTGACCCAGCCAAATAATGGAGCTAGCTCAACAAAATTCTTTATAGTCTGTACAATCACTAGAGCACATAAATCTAGTGGGAAGCCAAAAATTCCTGAGCTCACTGCAGGGATAGCCACAGACTTTATATTATTCTCTGGTGCATTAACATAGTGCAGGACATTTATAATGGCTACCTCAAGTGTTCGACAACATCTCTCACTTTCATATGCAGACCATCTTGGACCTACTGTGTGGATAATTTTCTTACACGAAAGCCTGCCTCCACCTGTTACTGCTATCTGACCAGTGGTGAGTGTTCCATGGCGCTCAATATAACGTTTACTCTCTTGTTTAATTTCTGGCCCACCAGCTTTCGCCAGGGCAAGAGCAAGGCCTCCAATATGGTCCAGATATTCATTGGCTGCATTCACCAAAGCATCAGCATTATGTCTTGTCATATCATCCATCCAAACAGATATCTCAATTCCTTCCTTCAGAGTTTTCCTGTATACTTCAAGAGGACATGTTATACTCTTAAGAAGAGCTATACAACCAAACTTCTTCTCAATGAGGTCACGTAGACAGCTCTCTTGTCTTGTAAGGATTTCATAAACATCTTTACTGATGGGAATTATTAAGCTTTCCTCCTCTGTATCCATTCTGGACACTAGAAAATAAAACAATTAAGAGAAATGCAGTGATCCAATGTCAAACATTTTTAATGCTCAGCATATTTTAAAGCTTTCAATCATTATTTTTTAAATTGACTTGGGATGATAAGGGAAAATTACTTACTGATCATTTCTTTTGTCATAGTCTTCACTTCTCCCATTCTACCTCAAGGACACAGTAAGGACATACAGTTTTTGGCTCTCTTTACCAATAAAGCAAGGAAGCAAAGGCCTTATATAAGCCCCAGTCTGGCCCTATTCTTGCTCATTCATTTGTCAGCTGCCATAACTTTAACTCTCCTCCTACCCTAGCCAGGCGAATTCTGTGTTTCCTAAATCAATGTGCAGCCTGTAAGCACTCTGTCCTATGGACCAGGTTATATTTACACCCTCACCTTTGTTCTAATCAAGTGCCTTTCCCCAACTTCCCAGAAGGAACTCTTCTTCCTTCATCTATTCATGTGGACTTCCCTGTCTGGGTGGTCCCATCACCCCATCCTTCTTCCAGGCCTTCTCACCTTTCTTCCAATCCTTTATGGACCACCACTAATGTCATTTTCAGGAGCGTGGGGAGTCCATTTTGATTTTGAGGAACAGAAGAGGCTCCGCATCAACATTCTGGAGCTGCCAGATATCCACCTCATCCTACAAACCTGTGAACACTTGGTTTTCCAATCCTATGTTCTCACCCAATAAGCTCACTCTTTAGTTCTGCAGCTCTTCACAGGCCCTCCCTTTGAACCCACAGAAGGCACATTCTGCCTGCAAGTCTGAACTTTAAGCAGCACTGTAGAAAAAGAAAATGGGCTACCATTTGTTTCACATAAATCGCCAAACAGCTGTCAGATCACACTTTTTTTATCATAACCCCTCAGACAGAACAAGCAGTGAAGAGCTGCAAAGGTCTTTATACCATTACCAATCCCAGGAGATATATACTCTTCTGTGCTGGTAGATTTCTATAGAACTACATACAGTAGGTATCTCATTAACTTGTTTGTGTAAATTCTTACAATTTGCATGAGTTTACCACACTTTTCAGCTGAGCTACAGTACCTATTCTCTGCCAAGTCTAAAAATAGCCTGTTCTGCATCTCATTGTTAGTAAGTTACACTGAATTTAAACGGCTGTCATCAAAACATCTTTTCTTTAGCACACCTATACTGTACTTTTAAAGGTGTGACAAAACCACATAAAACTAACGAAACATAAAATTGACATCCTTGTCCAAGTCGTACATTTTGGTTTGCTTTCAACTAAACCATCTGCATGCTTTCAAGCTTACTTGTTTTAGTGGTAGTGAAATTTCAGTTCAAAGAAGAAGGGTATGAATTCATAAATTCTAATCTGCTCCATAATGTGAAAAGAAAGTTTACCTAAATCGTAATCCTCCTCAGGAGTCTCTGGATTGGACGTCTGTGAAATAATACAAAAAGGGGAAAAAATTAACATACATTACACACACATATAGATATACTCTAGTGAGCATGTGCAAACTAAGATTTTTCAAAGGTTTATAATTTAGCCAAATGTGGACAGATTTTCACAAGGATGGCAAAAGCATAAAAGGCCACTTTCCTGCCAAATTTCAATTCCCTGCTGCAAAGCCTGGGAGAGTTACAGCTGCTAACAGGGAGGTTTACAAGGGAGTTCTCCAGGTGCAAGAAGAGCAAATACAGCATCTGTGGGGTAAGTGACTGTCTGTAGTGTGTGTGTCTGTTTGGGAGTTAATTGCTGTGTGCTGAGCTTGTGTTTGTCAGTCTGGTTGGTTGGTTGGTTGTTTGAAGGACCATGTGCTGTGGCTGGCAGTTGGAGGCTGTGAGCTTCAAAGGAAAGTTTGAAAGCTCGAAGCCTCTGGTAATTGGCTGAGCCTTAATCAGTGGGTGGGGCATTCACTCAGGTCAGGGCTTTATAAAGCCACACACAAGCGACCTGGGGCTGCTAACAGGGAGTTTCGCAAGGGAGTTGGGAAGGGAGGGGGGGGTCCCTTGTTGGTCCTACCTGTTCCCCTTGTCAGTCCTACTTGTTCCCCTGTAGTCCCCTTAAAACCTATAATCCAAACCATATTCCAAAACCCCTTTCTTTAAACCACCCTTTCGTTAGTTAGGAGACAATGCAGGCAGAAGCTCAGCAGCAGAGTGGGGGCTATCCAGTTTATTGCACTGAGTGTAGCATGTATGATTAGCTGCCTTGTGGACGGGTGGCGTATGTGTGCGACGTCAAGATTGACAATGCGAGCTTCTGGCCCTCACGACCCATTTCACTGGATTTGCCAACATGAGCAGAGGCGAACTGCGAGGAGCTCACCGACGTAGGCGACATTGGTATAAGTTGCACGGGCTTATCCGGGCACTATGTTCTAGATTGTTCCCACCTTCCCAGACCCAGCTCCTAGTGCTGCTTGAGGAGGAAGAAAAGGGCCATGGGAAGCAAGCCAGATCGAATACGGGAGCAGAGGGAACCTTCCATTTAGTTGGGAACCCTCCTTGCCACGTGTGGCCACTGGGTTGCCTTTGCACTGAGGCACCCATTCTTAGGGGAGGGAACTCCAGTTGCTAGGAAAAGGCAGGTTTAGTAATGGAGATCTTGATCATAGAAAAATAGATTAGCTGGCGATTTGTGATGACCGGGAGAACCGTATGGTGACTTGCCGGCCTGATGCGAAGGTTGTGGATCTCTCAAGGCATCTAGACAGACTATGTGTAGTGCTTGGGGAAGGGCACGGTGGTCGTGATACACGTAGGTACCGAATGACATGGAGAAGGGTAGGAGAAATGTCCTGGAGACCAAATTTAAGCTGCTAGGGAAGATGACTGAAATCTAGGACCGTCTATGGTGGATTCTCAGAAATGCTCCCAGTTCCACGCGCAAGGCCAGGTAGGCAGGCAGAGCTTCAGAGTCTCAATGCATGATGAGACGATGGTGTGTAAGGGAGAGGGGTTTACGTTCATTTAGGAAACTGGGAAGACTTTGGGATGGAGGAGCCTGTATAGGAGAGATGGGCTCCACCTAAACAAAGTGGAACCAGACCGACTGCGGCACTAAACATTAAAAAGGTTGTAGAGCAGTTTTTTAAACTAGAGATTGGGAAAGCTGACTGGCTGCAGAGGCGCATGGTGGATCGGACACAGACTCTCTTAGGGGAGAGTCTGATGGATAAGGGAATCTCCAGGTTTAGTCAGGAACAGAAGACGGAAGAGGATAATGTAAGGGGCCGGATCCAGATGATAACAGTCTCGATAAAAAAGAATCTGGTACATCAGAAAGGGCAGATTAAATAAACAGGGACAAAGTTTTTTAAAGTGCTTGCACACAAATCTAGAAGTCAAAATAATAGAGATGGGTGAACTAGAAGTGCCTTGTGATAAAGGAGGATATTGATATATGGGCATCACAGAACCTGGTGGACTGAGAGCATCAATAGGACACAATCATTCCGGGGTACCAATATATCCGAAGGACAGAACAGGTCGTGCAGGGGGGAGGAGTTGCACTATATGTGAAAGAAATGTAGACTCAATGAAGTAAATCTTAGTGAATCCACATATTCCAATAGAGTCTCTATGATAGAAATTCTTGCTCTTAATAAAAATTATTAACATTAGGGATCTATATTGACCACCTGACCAGGACAGTAATAGTGTGATGAAATGCTAAGGGAACTAAGAGGCTATTAAAAATTAAGAACCCAATATACTGTGGGATTTCAATTATCCCCATAGCGGGCGAACATTTCACTTCAGGCGAAATTGCAAGATAAAATTTCTCAATACTTTTAATGACTCTGCTTATGGGAGCGTGGTTACGGGGAACCCAACAAGGGAGAAGCCAATCTCTAGATTTAATCCTGAGTGGCGAGCGCAGGACCTGGTCCAAGGTAATACGCAGGGACCGCTTGACAATAGTGACCATAATACAATAGATTTCAACATCCTGTGGGGTGGGAAGAACACCTCAACAGCCAAACTGTGGGCATTTAGTTTCAACAGCGGGGAAACTATACAAAAATGAGTGGTGTTTTTAACAAAGGTTAAAAGGGACAGTGAGCTAAACTGAAATCCCTGCAAATTGCTATATGGGCCTTTTTAAAGACATAATAGAGGCCCAACTTCATGTTATCCCCAAATTAAGAAACAAGTAAAAAGAACTAAAAGAGCCACCGTGGCTTAACAACCATGTAAAAGAAGGTGAGAAGAACAAAGATTCCTTTAAAAGTGGAAGTCCAAATCTTTTCAGTAGGGAATAGAAACACTGCCAGCTTAAGTGCGAAGAGCGTAATAAGAAAAGCCAAGAGAGTTTGAAGAACGGCTAGCCAAAAACTCCAAAGGTAATAACAAATGTTTTTAAGTACATCAGAAGCAGAAAGCCTGTCTAAAACTAGTGGGGCCCCTTGACGATCAAAATACACAAGGGAGCGCTTTAAAGTATGATAAAGTCATTTGCGTAGGAAGAGAAACTAAAACTGGATTCTTTGCTTCAGTCTTCTACGCATGAGGAGTTGGAGCATTCCCAAACTGGAGCTGGCTTTTGTTAAGGTGATAAATTGAGGAACTGTTCACAGATTTGAAGTGTCACTAGAGGAGGTTTGGAATTAATTGATAATCTCTAACATTAACAAGTTGTCCGGTACCAATGGCATTCACCAAGAGTCTGAAAGAACTCAAATGTTGAGATTGCGAAACTATTAAACTAGGTTGTAACCTGTTCCTTTAAATTCTGCTTGGTACCGCAATGACTGGGGGGGGAGAAAGTTGGGCTAATGTAACGCCAATATTTTAAAAAGGCTCTAGAGGTATTCCCGGCAATTACAGATGGTAAGTCTAACGTCTGAGGCCGGTTCTACCGGGCAAATTAGTCGAAATAATAGTTAAAAAAATTGTCTAGCACATAGAAAAACACTAAACTGGTGTTGAGCATATGTCACAATGGTTTCTGTAAGGGAAATCCATCTTACTATCATATTAGAGTTCTTGTGAAAAATGATATGGTGTCAACAAACATGTGACAAGGGGGATCCGTACCAAGTTGATTAGATTATCAGAAGCCTTTGAACCGAAGAGGTCCCTACCAAGGCTCTTACGGTAAATTTAAGCTTGTCATGGATAAAAGGGAAGGTCCTTTCATGGACTGAAACTGTTTAGAAAGACAGGGAACAAAGGGTTCAGGATAAATGGTAAATTTCTCGATGAGGGATACTGAGGTTGTTTCCCAAGTCAGTCCTAGGACCAATCCTATTCAATATTATTATAAATGATCTTAGAAGGGCGTAAACAGTGATGGTGGCAAAGTTTGCATGATCAAATACTACTCAAAATAGTTAGACCAAGCAGATTGTGAAGAACTCTCAAAAAACATTTACAAAACTAAGTGACTGGGCAACAAAATGGCAAATGAATTATTATGTGGGATAAATGTAAGTATGCGTACTTGGAAAAATTGAAACCCCATATACCATATAATTGATGGGTGGCTTCAATTGAGCTACAGAGTCAGGAAAAATCTTGGCAGTCCATCGCGCTGGATATTCTCTGTGAAGTGTCCACGCAGTTGTGCCGGGCGGTCCAAAAAGCAAACGGAGTTAGGACATAGAGCGATTAGTAGAATAAGACTGAGATATATTATTGCCCTTATATAAATTCTAGGTACACCCACATCTCGAATACTCTGTACAATTGTCGTCTCCTTCACCTCAAAAGATATTCTAGCACTAGAAAAGTCTCAGGCACGAAGGGCCATAAAATTGATCAGGGAGTCTGGAGAGGGTCCCATACGAGAAAGATGAAAGTGGCTAGGCTCTTCAGCTTGGAAAAGAGCGAGACTAAGGCGGGATTATGATAGACGCGTATATAAATTCTATGGAGTGATGTGAAGAAATAGATAGAAGATTTCTTATTCGCATAATACAGCAAACTAGTGTGGTCACCAAATGAAATTATTAGTATTAGCCCGGTAGCCGAGTGTTTAAACAAATAATAAAGGAAGTTCTTCTTCAACACAGGCGCACGAGTCAACTTGTGGAACTCCTTACCTGAGGAGGTTGTGAAGGCTGGGACTATAACAATGTTTAAAATGGAACTGGATAAATTCATGGTGGCTAAGTCCATAAATGGCTATTAGCCAGGAAGGGTAAAGAATGGTGTCCCTAGCCTCTGTTCATCAGAGGATGGAGATGGATGGCAGGAGACAGATCACTTGATCATTGCCTGCTAGCTTCACTCCCTCTGGGGCACCTGGCACTGGTCACTGTTGGTAGACAGATACTGGGCTAGATGGACCTTAGGCCATACTGGGTCAGACCATTCTTATGTCCTTAGTTTTGTAAAGAAAAGGTCACTTGAATTTTCTTAACATTATAACAATAATCTTCTTAACATTCAATACACTAAAAGGCAATGTATTTTTCCCTAGCCTTGTTCTTGGCAATGGCTCAACATTTTGACTGACAAGACAGAAAGAAAAAAATTGCACTGGGGTGAATTTGGCCCTGCAAGATTCATCCCAGCACATTTCCTGGCCATGCTGGTTGTTTTTCCCACATGGGGTATGTTTCAGCTTGGGATAGATAACAGCTTCCTGAAGTGGATAACGTAACCAAGAGAAAGTTAATTTGATGGTCTGATCATTTCTTTATATTTTCTCCCTGCCTCGCCTCAGGAGATAGTAAGGGGCCTCCAAAGGCCATTTTCCACTATATTAGGAGTGCAGAGCACCGTGTGAGATTGAGGGAAGCTTTCAGGGTGGGGTGGGGTTGGGGCAGTAGGGAAGGAGAAGAGGGGTACTCCTCAGTCCTTTCTCCCTAGTGACCACATAGCTGCGTCAGGAGCTGTGCTGACCAGAAAACCCTGCTTGGGCCTGGCTTGAAATTTCTTCAACGATTTGAGTAGGGAAATCTCTGTGCGAATGAGTGGGGGTTATTCCTTGGAAAAGGGCCAAAACAATGGAGCCCAAATCCAAACGAAGGGGCTTCCGCACAACTCTGGACCTGAGTGTGTGTGGAGAGGGGTATGAGGCAAATTTTACAGCTCTCCCCCTGCCTGTATGTACAGGCCACTTTTGGCTGACAAATCTCCTCCCTTCTGCAGGCACCTGGTTTATTTCCCTGACTGTCAAGCCAGGTTACACACTAAGAAAGCACCACCAATTGGCTACAATTCTGCTTGGTTCTTTAGAAATTTCAAAGCGCTGCCCCGGCAGCGCTGTGGGAGCACTGCCGCGGCAGCGCTTTGAAGTGTGAGTGTAGTCAGAGCCGCAGCGCTGGGAGAGAGCTCTCCCAGTGCTGCTTGTAAACCACATCCCTTATGGGTGTAGTGTGCAGCGCTGGGAGCTGTGCTCCCAGCGCTGCTGCCCTGATTACACTGACACTTTACAGCGCTGCATCTTGCAGCGCTCAAGGGGGTGTTTTTTCACACCCTGAGGGCGAAAGTTGCAGCGCTGTAAAGTGCCAATGTAGCCATTCTCTCTAGCAGTAATCCCTCCAATATCCCTATACCCTTAAATACCCTGACTCTGGCACTTTGCGCCCCACCCCCGAACACTTCTTTGATTCTCCTTTCTTCCTGGTCACTTACCAGCATCTTCATCATGTTCCCCATCTTCAAGCCCCTTCTCCTCCCCACCCCCACTGAGCCCTCTCCTCCCCTCCAGCTCCAGCACCCACCAATATAACTGCCTTTCCCCAACAGACTTTTCCTAACTCCCCTGGAATCCTCCAGGCAGGTTGCCATGGTGCTCCCAGACTGTCAACAGGAGTCTCCACCTGCAGGCTCAGCATCTTGTTTTGCACATTAACCCTCAATCCCTCTGCGAGGTGGTAAATACTATCCTAGGAGGGAGGGGATATTACCCCTATTCTGCAGCTAGGACAATGCAGACTAGACAGATTCAAACCAAAATTTTCAAACTCAGGGGCCTCAGCAGGCTCCCAGATACCATGGAACTGGGCACAGTATAAGAAGATGAATAGATAAGGATTATAAATTGCCTGGTTAACCAGAGGGACTCGTGGGTGCTCAGTACCTCTGGTAATCAAGCCACTTGTGTTGGTACCTCACTTTAGGCACTCAGTTTTGAAAATGTTGACCTCGGTCATTTGTCTAAGAGTAAAGAGAGAGTCAGCAGCTGATTTTGACTCAAGAGTTTCTGCCTCTCAAACCTGTGCCCAGACTCAGGGGTGACATATGTTGGGGGGAGGGGAGGCAGGGTCACGCCTCCCCCATTTCTGCCAAGGTTTATATTTTTATTTATTTTTTTGCAGGGAGTGGGTTCAAAATACACCCGCCACACACACACACACTTTCAACAGTTATGCGTTGTCTCTGCCCGGACCACTAAATACATTGCTTCTGCATATGACATACATGTTATAGTAGAGATCTGTAAGTAATCAAGGAACCAACTGACATAAACGCTATAGAACTCTTTGCATTCATGTCCAGATGAGATTTCAGTACTTCTGCTCCATGAAGAGTTCAGCAAGTCAAAGGCCATCGTGTGCAGCTTTCAAAACTCCTTATCCTACAAAGCATATTCAGCAGGGAATCAGCACCAGAGGACAGTAAGGTGTTAAATTAGCACTCCCATTATGAATATCTGTGCCAGTTAAAAGTCTGAGGCTTGATCCTTATCTTCTTATCACGTCCTTTTTTCTCCTGACAATTTATAGAGTAACATAAAGCTGGGTTTAACCAGCTGCTGTCATCACAATGACATTGCCCATTTGGAGTCTTAGGACTCAGTGGCCGCCTGTTGTAATGCAGTGAGTAAGACAGTATGTGTGGGGGAGGAGGAAGGACAGGTGATATGTTGCCCTCTACTAGCTAGGATGCTACCAGCAGTTTCACAAGTTCTCATTTAACTCAAGTGCTAGAGGGCTGTGTTTTTGGAGCTGAAGTCTATCTTTAGCAATATCAATAATTTACGCCAACTGTTCATTTTCTGAAGACCAAATGTCTTCATCTAGATGAGCCACAATTTGGAGGGTTCTGATCCAAATCCAGATGTTACTCCAGACCCTAATTTCTTTCTTTAGAAAAAAACCCATTATTTATTTAAGAAGTTTTAACAAGTTTACTAAGTCTTGCCATGTAAACATCAGCAACAAAACAACCATTACAACAGTTAGCTTTTGTTTAAAGAGACATACAGCAATACATAAACATCAAATATTTCTATTTAACAGGGTGTTACCATAGTACACAGTGAGCATCATTGCAATACTTCTGTCATTCCTAATTATTTTATTAAATTGAATTAAATTTCTATATGCACATATTTAACAGACCAGGTATGTCTATCAAATGCTAATATTAAAACAAAATGGACAGGTGGGCTGAGTTTTTTTGCAAGTGAATGTACTTTGTCTGAGTACTGAATAAAAGGTGACCAAATATCTAAGTATCTATCTATCTATCTATCCATCCTTTGTGTATTTTGTTGGGTACATAATTGGTGTGTTAATTTTTCCATAAAAACAATCTCCCATATTTTTGAACCATTCCTCAATGGTTGGGATATTTTATTTTTTTTCCAGTAAGGGGCTACTAGTAGATGAGAGATTAATTCTTCATTTACTTTTGTGTGACCATTTCCACTAGGAAGCCCCAGGAGGATTACCAAAGGATCATTTGGTAATAAGTATCCAATAATTTGTGATATTTGATTGTGAACTGCTGCCCAATACTCTCTAACGACTGGACATGTCCATCATATATGCATAAAATCTCCTCTTTCACCACAATTTCTCCAACATTGATCCCTATTCAGTCTATATAAACGCTCCCTGACTTACACAAACCTGCACTTACGGGAAAAGTTCCGTAAGTTGCATAAGCCTTTTTTTTTTATTTTTGGTGTAGCTGTCGGTTATACGTCTCCGACTTATGCAAAATTCGACTTACGCAAGGTGTTCCGGAATGGAATGCTTGCGTGAGTTGGGGAGCATCTGTATGCGTATTTTTAACCTGACTGGTGTGAGGTAACATTGTAACACTGAGGATGCTAATTCTCTTTTCCAGATCAAACCCGATTCCTCTGGGGTAACTTGTCTATCCAGAGCCTTTTCTCAGAGTGCTGCATATGGACAATTTTCTGTTAGGAAAGCTGTCTGCAAAGATTGACATAATTAGTTATTTTTTTTGTTTCCTAATTGACCAGACATCATCACTTCCATTAAAGTTAGCTTTCTGTATAAAACACATTTTCTAGAAAGATGAGAAACATAGTACCTGACTTGAAAATACTGGTACCAGGGAAAAGCGGACCAATTAAAATTAGTTTTGATCTCTAAATAAAGTTAGAAAAGTTTCTTTACTGAATAGTTTATTCCTTATCATCTGTGCAAAAGGCTCCATAGCCAGTGCAAAAAGTAAAGGAGACAATGGACATCCCTGACTAATCCCTTAGCGTAATTCAAAAAGGGAGATTTAACCCCATTAACCGGCACCACTGCTTTTGGGCTGGTGTAAAGAGCAGTTATGCATTTAAGGAATTGGTGGCCAAAGTCCGTATGTGCATACCTCAAGGCTTTTTCAATGGGATTTGTCATCAACATATTCAACTTCCTGCTAATATTAGTTAATTGTTGATATTTTTTTTCTGAACCTGTATTTTTATGAATATCTTGTAACCTTTTTAGCTTCTGTTCTAGTTCTGTTTTTTCTTGAGCTCTTTCATTCTTCAGCTGAGAGACTCTGCTAATAAACCAACCCCTAAATACGGCTTTAACTTCCTCCGGGAGTCCGTATCATTTAATCGGAAATGTAGAACAATTCCATCTTTGCCCTTTTGGAAATGCAAAGCATCCAGGGGGGTGACATGAACAGAACTAATATAGAGTCAAAATTCTGCTAAATGGAAACTTCTGCAATTTGGTCTCTAAAGCTGCATTAAGGCTATGTTATTCTGTCCCCCTGCTGGTCTCCTCCAGGCCCTAATTTCTGTACAAGACAAAATCAAAACCCCAACTCCAAATGCTTCTAAATCTTGGAAAACTTTATTTCTAAAGGCTGTAGCTCATAAACAACAAAAGCACAATCAGCTACCATCACTGATGTAAGGCACAATGCCAAATCTCCTCTCATTTAAATCAGTTGTGTATCACTGGAGTTGTGTATTAGTGGAGTGACTCCTGATTTTCACAGGTGTAAGAAGAGAATCAGCTCCTCAGATCATGGAGATCATCAAAGAATGCCTCAGGGTCAGGTTCATAGAAGCCCTTGAGGCGATATTAAATACAGGCAGCGTTGCTGTGCTGGCACACCAGAAACAGTTATACAACTGTACATAGTAGCATAGGTGCATTTGCACAGTGAGATACATGCAGTCCTATTTACCCAAATGATTTCAAGGATGTTCAGAAAAATGCATCTACACACATCCAAGGTCCTGATCCCACAATGAGTTCTTCATGAGCACAACCCTGCACCACTGACTTCACGCGCCACGGAAACACGCTCGTGCTCCACACCCTTCATTTCCTCACCCTCGTGTCCCGCCCCGACACAAAGTGGCGGGACCTCCTGCCACCTCTGGAGGGTGAGGAGCCCCGGTGGGCCAGCCTATACTCTACCTTGGTCCCGAGACGCACCGGGGATATCAGCTGGCGGCTCCTCAGTGGCGCAGTGAGCACAGGCGTGTATTTGGCGCGGTTTACCCGTCCCAGACATCTGCCCCTTCTGCGGCGTGAGGGAGACCCTGGCGCACGTCTACTTAGAGTGCGCCAGGTTGCAGACCCTATACCGGCTCCTCACCAATCTCCTGTTGTGTTTCTGGCTGCACTTTTCCCCTCACCTCCTTCTCTACACACTCCCTATCCGTGGCCCCACAAAGTCACGGGATCTCCTGGTCAACCTCCTCCTCGCCCTGGCTAAAATGGCCATCTACACAATCAGGGAGAGGAGGTCGGCCGATGGAGACTCCGGTGACTGTGGGGCTTGTTTCCAATCCATGGTCCGTTCACGTATCCGGGCGGAGTTCCTTTGGGCGGCGTCCACTGGCTCCCTTGACGCCTTCGAGGAGCAGTGGGCGCTGTCTGGGGCTCTCTGCTCGGTGTCCCCGTCAGGCTCTCTTCTTATGACCCTTTAACCGCACTCTTGTCCCTGTTCTTTTATTAGTTGTCCCCCGTAATCAGTGGGGTTCTGTGATCTTGTGGATCCGCTCCTTAGCCTGGGGGGGGGCCACTTCCCAGATGCCCAATAGTACCACTGACTTCACTGGGGATCCACACAAGTGCAAAAGTCTACCCCCACAAAGTTCACTGCAAGGATCTGGGCCCAAAACTAGGGTTGTCCACCCTCCAGGATAGGCCTGGAGGCTCCAAGAATCATAGAATACCAGGGTTGGAAGACCCTGGAGGAGGTCATCTAGTCCAATCCCCTGCTCAAAGCAGGACTAATCCCCAGACAGATTTTTGCCCCAGCTCCCTAAATGCCCTCCTCAAAGACTGACTCACAACCCTGAGTTTAGTAAGGCAATGCTCAAACCACTTAGCTATCTCTCCCGCATAATTAAAGATTATGTCATGTGATGAGACCTCCAGGAATACATCCAACCAAAATTGGCAACTCTAGCCCAAACGTGTAAAATATACCAACACAAAAATATTGGGAACGTCATACTTTACAAGCTCAGACGCATTGGTGAGATATTAATTTATCTTAAAATAGCAAAACAATTCAATGCAAAATAATACTTGAATGCAATGTTATGGGTGAGAATTTAAACAGATACAGTTCAGGAAAGTGTCATGTGCTTCCTAGGGGGTCAACCATAATTCAGCCTCAGTGCAAGCACTTAACTAAGCCAGACAACATGAAAATCATGCGAACTGTTCACGCCGCAAGGGAGCACCACCTACTGGCTTGTAAGAACCCCACCCGGGGCCCCATTCTATCTCAGTGTAATGGAGTCACTCTGATTTACGTGGCGCGTTATCGAGATCAAAATCCGGCGCCACCAACACAGACCTATATGCTATTCAGCGCCAAACTCTGCTCCCCCCCTGGTAGTCAGGACTACACCGGATTTGGCCCTCTCTGCACCCCCAAGGCTTTGCTAGTAGGGGTTAGTTTGCTGCCCGGAAGGAAGCACCGTCCAGGCGCTAACAATGCACCCTACCCGAGCCCAGGGCACCTGTGGCCATACCCAGCCCCGGGGCGAACTCCGCTGCCCCACGCCTCAGCAGCGGCCAGAGGGGCCCCAGCGCGCCCGGCCCGCCCCAACCCGACTCCGCCACATGTCCCGCTTGGCGGGGTGGCCCCGGTACCTGGCGGGAGGCCGGGCGGGCGGGAACGCCGCAGGCTGTGGGGCTGAGCCCGGGCCGCGGGGCGGGGAGTTTCTGTTGTTTGCAACCGACGCTCCGGACGCTGCGAATCGAAAGCGAAAGTTTGCAGCCGCCAGCTGCAGGCCACACGCGCTATGGCCGCCCTCCCAGCCCCGCTCCTGGTGCGGGTCTCTCCGGCGCCCCGGACCGGGCCCGGCGACAAGCTGCAGCTCAAGCTGGAGAGCTACTTCCAGTCCTACAAGCGCTCCGGGGGAGGCGAATGCGAGGTGGAGCCGGGCCCCGAGCCGGGCACCTACCTGGTGCGCTTCTGCTCGGAGAAAGGTGAGGGGGTGGGGGGCCCGCCCCGCCCCGCCCCGCCCCCGGGTGCTGGCTGGCGCCTCGCTGAGGGGAGGGCATGGCCCCCTCCACTCTGGCTTCTCGAGGGGGGTGCCAGCCGTGTGACCTGGGGGCGGGGGGGGCGCAGCCATATAGCTCAACAGGATGTCAGTGCATGCCAGCCCCAGAGGGGGCCGTAGGGTGTGTGCCAGCCGTGCCCTGGGGGTGAGGGGGCTCGCAGGATGTGCCAGCCGTACCCTCTGTGTGTGTATGAGAGCTGTGCCGCAGGAGTGTGGGGGGTGCAGCCCGGGAGTGCTAGCCATGCCCTGGAGGTGGGGGAACATGGGGTGTGCCATCCGTGCCCCCAGTGATGTAGAGTGCCAGCCATGTCACTCAACAGCATGGCAGCAGCACAGCAGTTGTGCCCCAGGGATATAGTGTGCCCGCTGCACAATGTGATAGCATGCCAGCAGCGTGTCACAGGTCAGCATGTGAATTGTGTCACTCAGCATGGCAGCAGCGTGTGCCACTCAAAACATTTTGCCAGCTGCTACTCAGCAGGGGCGATGGATGGCATATCAGCTATGACGTTCAGCAGGGTGGTGATGTGCCAGCAGTAGCCACCTGTGAGCATGTGGATGGGAAGGTGGTATACCTGCTATGCCCCTATGCAGCACCCCAGCTGTGAACCTCTCTATGTCGGGTATGCGAGCTCTGCCACATGCCGGCTCTGATACTCTGTGTAGAGCAAACTTTGGGTGATCCTATGTCACCCACATCTTGATCCTTAGTGTAGGGGCATGGTCAGGGAGAAGGGAACATGGATGGGAACCTTGGTGGCCACTGACAACCAGCATAGATCTCTTTGAGATGCACCGATGAAAAGTACTATATAACAGTTAGGTGGTGAGCCCTAATTTGTGCTGTGGACTGGGCCAGCACATAATGGCCCCAGCACTGGGACAGTACGAAAGAGGTTTGAACACATCTCGTTTCAAACCTTAAAATTCACAGTATATATGTTGTGTGAATTCCTTGGGGGCTATTTTTACTCTTCCTTCGCCCCTGTGTAATCATTCATAGGTGTGCAAAGTGGGTGTAAAACCATACCAGATCAGAATGTTAGCCTTTTACACTCGTTTTGCACATGTGAAAATGACTACACAAGGGGCAAAGCAATGGAGAATCTGCAGGGCCGGTGCAACCATTTAGGCAACCTAGGCGGTCGCCTAGGGTGCTAGGATTTGGGGGGCGCCATTTTCTTCGGCAGCGACTGCGGCGGCTGGATCCCGGTTGGCACCAGCATTTAGGCAGAGGGAGCTGGGGCAGGGGAGCGCGGGGAGGGCTGCTTGCAGCAAGTAAGGGGGGAGGGCAGCATGCAGGGGAACTCCCCGCCGCAGCTCACCCCTGCCCTGCCTCCTCCCCAAGCACGCCATGGCTGTTTCACTTCTCCCGCCTCCCAGGCTAGTGGTGCCTCTGAGTTGATTGGCGTCGCAAGCCTGGGAGATGGGACAAGTGAAGCAGCCACAGCATGCTCGGGAAGGAGGCGGGAGAAGTGAAGCAGCGACGACGTGCTCTGAGTGTTTGTGCGTGGAGCAGAGGTGAGCTGGAGTGGGGGGGTACCTCAGAGTTCTGCGGGGGGAGCAGCCAGGGGAGAGGGAACAGGGATGTTGGATAGGCGTGAGGTCCCAGGGCACCTGTCAGGGGGCAGGGGTGTGGATAGGGGTTGGGGAGGGCGCAAGGTGGAAGTTTCGCCTAGGGCACGAAACATTCTTGCACCAGCCCTGATAATCTGACTGTTTAGTGTTCACTGATACACCAGAATAAACAGAAGTTCCCCCCCTCCTCTCCCAATTTATTCCCACCTCACTATAGATAAGAACAGCGTGAAATCACATGAAGATCATGCCCTAGAAATTGATGGCAAAAGTCTGAAGATATTTATCCAGGCAGATTCAGAAGTAAAGGATCCTGCAGAAAGCAAGCCTACAACACAATCCTCAGGCCGATCTAGCACTTCAGGCTTTTCACAACTTCAGAAGAAATCTGATAAGAAGCAGCTTGGTGAAAAATATGATGCCAGTTCATCTTCTAGAGCATTTACTGAAAAGGTGTGTTTAATATGAAATAGAAAAAATAATTCACCAGGATCTAAAGGTCTCGTGACTTATGCCTGTACACCTCTGCTTCCATATACCAGTTGGAGAGAGAGAGCTCATTTCACCTTCTAACCAGAATAGAAGAGTTGGAAATTGTTAATATGCATTAGATTTATAAACTTCCTGGTCAGCAAGCACTGAGGCATGTCCATACCCCTAATTAACATATTGACACAGAGTATGGCATGGTGACTTGTAATACAGTGGTAGGGATTTGCAGTCATAATTCTGTTTGTGGCATGTGCGTGTCCTTTGAAATCTGGGGACATTTATATTTTTCAGAACCAGTTTGTACGCGTGGGTTGCTACTGAGGCACATATAGGAACCCTTTCAAAGGAACTAATAAGTACAATCAGATATTCTGTTCTGTATATGTTCTTATACTGCTCTTGTCGTCATAGAATCTGAGCATGTTCCAGTACTACAATAAGTGTCAGACACATCTGTGACAAGTGGTTCATTCTTTCATCCTCTCCAGAGGATAATTGTACATCTAATGTAGTGCTTTGTTTTGGTGGGGTTTTGGTTTTGGGTTGTTTGTTTGTTTTTGAATAATATACATACTGCTCTGTGCTTTTGATAGGGAAGGCAGGTCAAAGAAGTGTGCCTTGCACTTGGAGTCATGAGGTTTGTGATGGTCCTTAGTTCCTGTGGCATAATGAATAATATCTAGCAAAGTACTGGGTCTCAATTTAAGAGAGAACTGTGGATGGCCTCTGCATTCCCCTACCGCAGCTCACGTTAAAAGATGGGAGTTTTTTCACAGATTTCATTGGGAGCAGGATTGGGTCTCATGCATGTGTATGTAGGGATACTAATGGCAGTATATCAGTGTACATGAGTTCAAAGAAGACTATATGCAAGAGTGTTTATATACAGTAAAAACAAAATAATCTTGGCAAGCTGAGAACTAGTGTAGAAAGATTTTTTTAATTAAATATTTGAAAGAACAAGCTGAGAATTTTAGGAAAGCTGCTAATGATCTCTGCGTGTTCTTTCATTTTCAGATTTTTCTCCATGTGTCTGCAACCTTGAATACCAACCTGTTCACTAAACAGCAAAGACAACAAGTGAGCACTCTGTGCCCAAACTTAAAAATAGAAAAAAATTCTAGTGACCACGGCATCGAGAAAGTGACAGGAGACTATGCAGATATTGAAAAAGTGTATCACTATTTTGATGAACTCCGTATAAAAAATGACCAACACACTGATTTTTCACACTCTGAAAGAAAGAATGATTTGGAAGATGTGAATGAGAATGGTTTGGATGAAGTGAACAATCTTGAAGTTCCATCAGCTCTCTATGAATACTTTAACCATGTCTATGAAGAACAAATTAAAGAATTACAGCAACATTTCAACGTAAAGATAAAAAGCAAAAAGCATGACAAGGGACTCACTTCAGTAAGCTTCATATCTGTTGGGAGTTCTGGATTAGTAGAGAGAGCTCAGCAGTCTTTTATCACTAATTTTCAGAAAGGAATAACAGATTTAAAACAAGAAAAAGTTTCTTTGACAAACATTTCCCAGTTAAATGAAACACTACTGAAATTAAATACCAGGTTTAGGAGTCTTCTTGCCAAAAGTGAAGGGAATACAGTAATACTGCGTGGTCCAGCAAATGAGATTTTGGCTGCAAAAAAATTTCTTGAAGAAAAAAACATGAACACCCCACTTGAAAAACCTATGAAAATAACATCTGAAGCTTACGCATATAGGAATGGAATTGAAGTTGATTCTGTTGGGTTTAAACTCTTGGAAACAATATTAAGTAAAGAAATTGAAGTGATAAATCAAACATTTGATACCATAATGGAAAACAAGGGCTCTCCACGGAGCCAGACAGCATACGTCATATTTAAACCTAAGAACAAAGATTCAGATATGTCTGCACATGCTTACGAAAGCTTCATTAATGCATTTCAGAAGGCCTCAGCAATGATAACTGAAAAAGACCTCTGCTTGAAACTTTCAGGTGATCAGAAAAAACAGCTGAATAAATACTTTAATAAACTACAAGTGGAAAACCCAGGTATAATACTTAAGAACAAGGAGGAGAAACTCAGTTTAAAAGGTTTACCAGATCTTCTGCATGCTGCGGAAAAGCACATCAGGAGCTTTCTTTATATTGAAGGCCCTGTAAAGATTAAAGAAGGGACCTCTCTCACGTATGGTACCAGCTGTAGCGGTGCTACAGGAACTTCCCTGGATGCAGTTGATGATGGGAAAATGAATAGGATTCCTCCCAAAGAACAACCTAAACCAAAGGAAGCGGGAGCAGAAGAAGCCAAAGATGAGTGTGCCATTTGCATGGATAAAATCCATCAAAAAGAAGTACTGCAAAAGTGCAAACATGAATTTTGCAAAGCATGCATCCAACAGGCCATGAAATATAAGCCTGCCTGTCCTGTCTGTAATACAGTCTATGGACTCATACAAGGAAATCAACCAGAGGGAACAATGTCTGTCTCAAAGTTTTTTTCTCCAATCCCTGGCTATCCTCAGTGTGGGACTATTAAGATTAACTATTATATGCAAGCTGGGATTCAAACTGTAAGTATATTTGAAAGTGTGTGAAAGCTGTTCGGTTAACAAAACTGAACTCAAATATAGAATCCAATATTTTTCCATTTTTATATCCTAAAGAGAATTTTTTAATCCAGCAGATATTTATTCCAATATATTTTGTTAGGCTCTGGTACTCTGATTATACATTACAAATCTCAGTTTTCATAATAGGTTCTCATACCGCATCACAATATATTATATTTCTTTACGGAGTGCCATTAATATGCAGCACTAACACGCAGTGCTGGGTCAGAGCTACAAGGGAAACACAACAATATCAAATATTAATCCATACAAATGAAAGATAAAACCAAATGGCAGCCCTCACTGTTATACACAGTGAGCCTGATTCTCCTGTCATGTAGATGTAAATCTGGAGTAACTCCATTGAAATCAGTGGAGTGATGCTGGTGTAAAACTGCTGTGAGAGGAGAATCAGGCCAGCATTTGGCTACAGAAGTGTGTAGTGCACCGGGGGGAGGAAATGATTTTAAGGGTTTTGGATTATGTTATGTGTTTATACAGCACCTAGCACAATAGGACCCTGATCAAGACGCTTAGGTACTACTGCAGACCAAACAACACTTGCAGTGACCTCAGTGAGAAAAGCAAAGGGAGAGGAGGGAGAGAGAATTCCAGAGAGCTAGGAAAGCAAGAACATAATATTTAGGAACAACAATGAATGAATGAATTGTGACAAGAAAATGTGAGAAACTGAATGAAGGAGATGGGAAGGAAGGAAAGGAGAGATGAGATGCTCTAACAAAGAATAGTTCTGGTGAGGCTATTGAAAATGAGGGTGAATTTCAGTGACACCTCAGATACATAGGAAACCAGTGAAGAGGTGAAAGAGAGGATGTGTAAATAGAAAGGCAAAGTCAAAATTAGGCATGCAGTGTAGATTTTGAACAGACTGAAGGAGTTGGAGAATGGATGTGGGGAGATGGGAATATATAGCATTGCAGAAAATGAGGTGGCAGATTCGCTTTCACACATTTTTCGTATATCTACAGTATACAGAAGGCCCTTTGTTTTGAGTATTTACGGATTTTCTCTGAAAAAATCCAGGGTTTTGAAAAAGTCAGTTTTCAGGCTTTACCAATTTTTCACCCAAACTTTGGCTTTTTTGGGACCCAGGAATTGTTCAAAGATGGGCAGGGAGCTGAGTCCCATCACCTAAGACTGCCCAACTACAGCAATAGGCTTACAGGGTGCTGAATGCTGTGCCCTATGAGTACTGGCCCCCCTATCAGACTAGGGTGAGCAGATGTCCTGATTTTACAGGGACAGTCCCGATATTTGGGGCTTTTTTTAATATGGGCTCCTATTACCGCCTACCCCTTGTCCCAATTTTTCACACTTGCTATCTGGTCACCCTATATCAGACAGACACCCTCCTGACCCCAGTCCTTCAGCATGTTCCCTTCCCCTTTCTCTAAAGGGTCGGGAGGGAGGTCTATCCGGCAGAGGAGCCAGTACTCACAGGGCACAGCCTTCTGCTCGCCTCCTGGCCATGGCCCTTCAGCATGGCTCCCTCTGCTCAGTGGGAGAGCAGACCTGGGAAGGGACCTGGGGTCCTGGCAGCTGAAGCCACCCGACCACTGCAGTAACAGGCCCACAGGGTGTGGAAAGCTTCCTTTACTGCTATATCATGAGGTCCCCTGCTGCAACCTGTAAGTACTGGGAACTGCTCCCCACTTGCTCGCTACATCCTAGTACTGGGTATCCTTCCACCCCTGCGAGTACCAAGCACCACTCTCCTGCCTGCTGCCCTTCGTTTTTGATTTTGACTGATTTCCCCTCCTGCTGCCCTTCTCCCCATTGTTTTTTAATTGTAATAAACACTGGTACATTCTCAAGAACATTTTTTTTAAAGAGACAAAATTAAGGGCCTTGGGTATACAAACCATTTTTGTTGTATTCTTTACAAAACAGAAAAACCATCCAAACCCAGGCAAACGATACTCTGGAACAAGTCGAACAGCATACTTACCTGACAACAAGGAAGGAAGAGAAATTTTGCAGATGCTTAAAAGGGCCTTTGACCAAAGATTGATCTTCACAGTGGGGCAATCACGTACTTCTGGTGCAAATGATGTTATCACCTGGAATGATATTCACCATAAAACAAGCATGTATGGGGGACCTGAAATGTGAGTATTTTTAAGTGGTTTTAGTGCTTGCCAAAGATGCTATATTGACGGGCCCGAGCCTTCTCTGTACTAAAGCATTTTGGCATTGCTAGCACCATTGCAAGTTACTGGCATTTGCGTAAAACATCTTGGGTCACACTCCCCACTGCCTTGTGCCTTGTGTTGTCATTTATGCCTGTGCAAAGTGGGTTGCTGTAAGAATCCTGATTTGATACATTTTACACTCAGTTTGCACGGGTGTAAATAAACTACACAAGGTGCAAGGCAGTGGAGAAACAGGCCCCTTGTATCCACGCAAAAACTTCTTTCAGTAATGCACAGCCATTAACACCACCATTACAATAGCACCTACTCTAGGCAAGGCTAAGCACCATTACATACTCCACTTAGTCACTCTATTGCTGCAGAGTCGGTGTGGTCAGGGAATGCAAGCACTGTAGATACAGCAATGCAGTTATTCCTCCAAATACAATTCTACATTGAACCCTTTGTGACACTCACAGTTAATGACACTGGCTGTCACCTGTCAAGAATAGCTCTATATATGGCAAAAGGCACCCAAGAAGCTATTCAGCTGATCTCTGCTTGCTCTAAAGTACCCTCCTTTCTTCAGAACAAAGCAGATCTGAGAGCATATGTGGTGGTACTCCCTGTTTCAGCTTTACTCATCCCCCAAGAACCAACACCCCAACTTCCACTTCAGCACGTCCCAGATACAGAATGAAAAATACCATATTAACATTCTGTACAAACATGCACATTTTGTACAAAATTCGTTTTTAAATTATTTATTTCTCCTATGAGGCCCCACCGAGGGCATAAAGAAATATCTATATACATACCAAAACAGAATAATCAGTCAAAAAGAGTCAAATTACAAAATAATTGAATATGTAAATGAACCCAGTCTTCTCACCTCCTAGATCAGTGGTTTTCAAACTGCAGGTTGCGACTCAGTACTGGGTCGCGGAGTGTAAGTCACTGGGTCACAGCGGCTCTGGTCAGCACCGCCAACCGGCCCATTAAAATTCCCATCAGCAGTGCTGCCTGGCTAAGGCAGGCTAGTCCCTATGTGTTCTGACATCGCGCTGCACCCTAGAAGCAGCCAGCAGCCGGTCTGGCTCTTTGGCAGGGGTCCATGAGGCTCCACACACTGCCCCTGCCCCGAGCACTGGCTCTGCACTCCCATCGGCCAGGAGCTGAGGGGGCCGCGTGTCTCCGCCTAGGAGCCAGACCTGCTGTGGGCCGCTTCCGGGGCACAGCATGGCCCACAGTGCCAGCACAGGCAGGAAGCCGCGTCGCTGACCTGTTGCGTCGCTGACCGGGAGCTGCCCAAGGTAAGCCCGCATCCTAACCCTGCACCCCATCCTCTGCCCCAGCCCTGAGCCCCCCCAAACCCAGAGCCCCTTCCTGCACCCCAAACCCTTCATCCCCAGCCCCACCCCAGAGTTTGCACCCCAAGCCCAGAGCCCTGACCCCCTCCTGCACCCCAACCCCCTGCTTCAACCCAGAGCCCCTTCCTACATCCTGAACCCCTCGTTCCCAGCCCCACCACACAGCCTTCACCCGTGTACCCCAACTCTCTGCCCCAGCCCTGACTCCCTCCCACAACCCAAACCTCTCATCCCCAGCTCCATTGGGTTGCGGGCATCAACAATTTTCTTCAACTGGGTCGCCAGAAAAAAAGTTTGAAAACCAGTGTCCTAGATGATCATTGCAACATTGTCTGGATCTCCAGGCCCAGAGTCAGTCTAGCAGCACTTTGAGAGATCCTCGGCACCCTTGCATCTGCAGGGGTGAGGGAGTAATGAGGGAGTAACAGGGTATAGGCCCTTCCTCTCATAGTGCATATGTGGGTCTTTGGACAGGCCAGAACTATTAGAAGCATCCATTGGCCCAAACCCAAAATGTGAACAGGTGGCCATATACACTGTAGACCACAGACATTAATGCACTTTCTCTATGAAGCTATGCTAGGAACTTTGGGGTAGGTGCAACAATCTCTGTATCCTGCACTACTTGCAAGGAGTGCTGCTTGTGGATGCAGAGCACTGTGTGCACTCAAAACAGGAAGGCTGGGGTAGATGCTATGCTCAGTTGCAGCTTGTATGAGAGAAATCACTCTGTTGCAAGTTGCAGCAGTTCACTTCTCCGGTGTGGACAGAGCTTTGAAGACTGTTTCTATCCATAGACAATGGTACAACGTAGATGGGATGTGCAAACATCCCCTCACCCGCCTTCAAATGTATCCCACCTCTGACAAAAGGGTAGTATTTCCTGAGGGTCTTCAGTCTTCGTGTCCTTGGCCTCTTTTCTGAGGTTGCCAACAATAGTTTCAGTTGTCACTGACCGTTTTGGTGGTAGGAGTGCTTGTCTACTATAGGTAGACCGACACTGCTAATGCATTTTAGATGGTAATGATTCATGATCCCTATAGACCTGACCTGAGCCATAATGATACCAGTGACATATCAATGAAAAGCTCTTTTATCTTTTTATGAGTCCTTTAAACCGTCCAGTCTTCAAGTTTTTAGCTTTATTCCGAAGTATAAAACGGCAGCCCATGGAAGTAATTTTTTTCAGAGTGAGAGATCCTTCACTACAAAATGCGCAAATCAGGCATTTTTTTTAAATTACAGCATCAGAGTTTTGTGTGTTGTTTAACAAGAAAACAAGTTACTGGAGCTCAGAAATTGTATGTACTATATACTGGGTTTAGTACAAGTATTTGTGTAAACCATAGTATTACAATGGTTAGCACTATAGTAATAAATTTCTCTATACTATCAGGAGAAAATGGTAAACTATATTACTGTATAAACTATCGAGGAGAAAAGATGTTCTTGTGATAAGGGATAAGACTAAAAGAAAGATGATGCGGGGCCAAATCTAGCTTCCAGTTTGGCCCTTTTGCACCAATTTGCTGGCACAGGGCCATAAAGCAGCCCTATTGGAACAAGGGAAGATTACCCCTGCATTGAGGAATCCCTAGATGCTGTAGAAGCCGGGTAATTGGCTGTACGCCACTGCCCTTTGCAACCCCAGGCATATAAGGGCCATGTCAGTGTGAGAGCAGTGCCAGACAAACCCACTAAAAAAGAATGAAGGTAATAGTATATCCCTGGCACAGGAAATCAGTACAACAGAAATACTGCAATAATTGAAATGCTTTGATATGGACACAATAATATTGTCCTCAGGGAACAACAGATAGTCAAGAAGGGTATAACATAGCGGACAGTAACTGAAGTACATCTTCCTTTATATGAGCTGTATAGACCCTACAAGGGAATGGACCCTAAAGTGTTAAAAAGGAAGCCGTCATGTCCCCAGCTTCAGCCAATGGGAAGGCTAACAACAGCAAGAGTAAAATGCTGCAATCCAGAGAAACAGCCACTGTGAAGGAGCTCCACAGGATCAGACCAGAGCAAGCTGCACAGAGACATCATTTTACTGCCAGAACAGAGCAGAGAAGATTACCAGGCAGGAGGTACCTGCAAGACCCTGAGTTAGGAAGCAACTCAGAGAAGCAGCAGGAGATTTAAACAAATAAATATCTCCTGTCTGTGTGTTCCTTTCTGTGTATCCAAGGAAGTGAGCTGTAGCCCATGAAAACTCATGCTGAAATAAATTTGTTAGTCTCTAAGGTGCCACAAGTACTCCTGTTCTTTTTTTGAAGTTTCTGACTGTATCACTCAGGGTCCCTGGGCTGGGGCCCATAGGAGAGGGTAGATCTGGGTTCCCTACCCTACACTGACAAGGGTGAAGACTGCCAAGACCTTTGACCAGAAGTAGAAACAATAACAGGAATATTGGACTTTCACTTTGTGTTCTTGCTCTAACTTACTTTACTTTTGCCCTGTTGAAGAAGGAAGGGAAGAAACTTGTAAAGGGGGTTAGAAGATTCCTTGAGAGGAAGGCCAAACTCCTGGGATGATTGGTCGAAAGCCCATTAAGGCGATCAGTAGAACTTTGGGTTGGGCCAGACTCCTTTTAGTCCTGAAAGGGCAGAGACACAAGTAACCCAGCCAGAGGTCAGGAGTTATAGATGAAGACTGACATATATAGGTTCAATTCCCTGAACCAACTCAGGGCAATTGAGGCAGGGACAACCGCAGTTCCGTGTATTACAGGGCTGAGATCATTGAACACCTCCTGCTTTTCCATAGCTTCTACCACCTGAGTTCCTTCTCCCTTCCCCAGAAAACATTGAGTTTCCCAGAAAAGCTTTCAAAAAGTTTAATATGAATGGTTAAATATACACACATCAAGTTATGGTTCTGTTTTAAATCATCTGAAAAAAAGGTCAAAGGAATGATATAACTGTACTGTTAGTATACAACATGCTGTCAAATATTGGTAGTTTTGTAATAAGGTATGTACTTATATGTCAAGGTCTTGTAATTGAAATGTTTTATTGTAAACCATCTGAAATATTCATAAGGCAGATGGAGCATGTCCCCACCAGTTAGCATAAGAGCCCCACTCAGGACCGGCTTCAGCTTTTTTGCCACCCCAAGGGGCAAAGTGGGGAAAGGGGGTGAGGGGGGAGAAGATAAAGCTAGTTGGTGGCTCAGCAGCAGTTCAATTGCGCCACTTCATTCTTCTGCAGCAATTTGGCGGCGGGTCCTTCATTCCCTCTCTTCCTCTTCAGCGGCACTTCGGCAGCTCAAAGAGGAGGAAGGGTACTAAGGGACTCGCCACCGAATTGCCGCCGAAGACCCAGACGTGCCGTCCCTTTACACTGGCCACCCCAAGCACCTGCTTCCTTTGCTTGTGCCTGTAGCTGGCCCTGGCCCCACTGCATCACTTAGACCACCCCTAAGGATGCTCTAATTTGTACTAGGATTCAGAGTGGTTCCTGGATGATCTGAGATCAAAAGAGAGGAAAGACACCACTTTTGCAGCCTCATTTCAGCCCCTGGTCTGCCTGAGTACTGTGCCTGTTTTGAGACAATTAGGGCTTTATTTTCAGAGTTGCTGAGCACCCACAGTTCCCATAGACTACAAATGGAATTGTAAGTACACAGCAGGTCTGAAAATCCAGCTCAAAGTGTCAGATTGGCACCCAAAATGAATGGCTGCTTTTGAAAATTTTAGCTTTAACCATTCTGTGCCTCACTTTTCTCATCTGTAAATTAGGGCCTGTTTGTTTCACAAGACTAATGTTTGTAAAAGTGCTTTAAGAGATTTTAATGGAAGGAGCTGTAGAATTGGGAAATATTGTTTCATTATGTAAGTGGTCAAACAGGTCTTCTCTCTTTCCTCTAGGTTTGGTTATCCTGATCCTGATTATCTGAAACGTGTTCGAGAAGAACTGAAAACAAAAGGAATTGAATAAAGACATGTAAGCCAACTGCTTTTAAGCTGAATTCACTATAAGATATAGTATTTACTTAAGTTTATCAGTTGATTACAGATGCGTAAAGTTTAGAGGACTTCTTCCAAGAAAAGCACAATATTGCTGTATTGTCCAAAACTCCCAATGAATCCAGAGGCCTGGCACCTCTGAAAATCAGGACATGGTTCTAAGTCTTTGATTGCATATACAACAAGCCTATAGGCATTGCATTTTAAATTGCTTTTAACTTTTTATTTTATTTCGCTGATAATCATAATGTATCTTCCAGTATGTGGATGAAGTACTCTCTGCTGATATGATTTGATTATTGTAGACATTTTACTTTACTGATATTTTACATTAACAAAATAATTGTTTTTCAAATTTACAGTTATAACACATATCTGATTTAGTGCACTTGATGATTATTAGCTAAGTAGTTTTCACAAAGTAAAAATGTGATCTCTTTCAGCTGTCTTGTGTTGTCTGAAATTCCATGCAGTCTTCTACTGCACATACAGATAATATGTAAAAAGAAAAAAAAAAGATATTTTACCATTTTTACAATGGCATAGGTGTGCATTGGGCTATCCAGAAATACCGGAAGAGAAGAGAGTTCCTGCTCCCAGGATTTTACAATCTAAGGGGCAGGTAATAGTCAGTGAAATCAATGGGGCTATTCACAGGGGGATCCGGCCCACCTTTTGATGAACATAGTAAGTTACGACAACATACAAAGGATGGAAGGCATGGGCAAGTGTTACAACAAAATGAGGTTTTGACATAACTGTCCACCCTGCCATAACCAGAAGAAGATAGCAGAGATCCTAGAAGATTCAGCAACCTAGATGTCATTATAAATTAATCAAATGCAATGGCTCACCTCCAAGCAAGTACTTTAGAGTTAATTTATATTGCTAATAAATAAACTCATTTGGGGAGGGAGGTGCATTTTCAATACATAAAAAAAAAATAATAATAATTGGAGATATACCTATTTCCTAGAACTGGAAGGGATCTTGAAAGGTCATCAAGTCCAGCCCCCTGCCTTCACTAGCAGGACCCACTACTGACTTTTGCCCCAGATCCTGAAGTGGCCTCCCGCAAGGATTGAATTCACAACCCTGAGTTTAGCTGGACAATGCTCAAACCACTGTATTTTTTATACAATACTTGCTGAGAGGCCACTGGGGAAAAATGAGAATTGGCAAACTTGCTTATTTTCACACTGAATCATTGTCAGGGTTCCTTCCCCAATCTGAACTCTAGGGTACAGATGTGAGGACCCACCTGAAAGCCCCCTAAGCTTATTTCTGCCAGTTTAGGTTAAAACCTGGTATGCTGCTACCACCAAGTGATTTAACAAGAAACAGGGAAAGGACCACTTGGAGTTCCTTTTCCCCTAAAAGATCCCCCCGAAGCCCTTACACCCCCTTTCCTGGGGAGGCTTGAGAATAATATCCTAACCAATTGGTTGCAAAGTAATCAAAGACCCAAACCGCTGGATCTTTGGACAATGGAAAAATCAGTCAGGTTCTTAAAAGAAGGATTTTATTAAAAAGCAAAAG